>NC_056725.1:941102160-941214660 GCF_019279795.1 Protopterus annectens | reverse complement strand
CCCTGACAAAATCTTCAAAAAATGTGTAGCCACACTGAACAAAATAGTTATAAAGTGCCCCTGAATATAAGACAAGCTTCTTTGTTTTGGTTTTGATTGATTTGTTTTATTTCCTAATTTGTCTTCTTAGTCATTTGTTTTGGGAGATGGATGGTTCCTTTAATAGCAGTGAAATCCACTTTTGCAAATGCTGCTAGTAAGTCATCTAATGCTGAAAAAAGAATTGTTTTGCTGGACTGTAGACAACCTTCCCCACGCTAGTTGAGAACTACAGTTTCTTTTCTGACATGTCATTGTCAAGCATTGGGGAAATCATACCTCTCAACTGTCCAGATTTTTGCAGAATGTCCATATTTTTGCCCCATACTTTTGGCATGTACCCCATAAAACTTACAGCTTTCTGGCAAATCATTGTGGATTGAAATAACTAAATAATATTAAATAATAACAGACATTTGAGTTTTCAATTTTACATCCTTCAGAAAATACACAACAATACAAAACCTGTTATTCCAACAAATTTGTTTATTGGAGCAATATTTAAAATTTGTCCCTGTTTTTGAGGCTTTGTCCCCCAGTATTTCTGGCTTCGTTCATATTTCTCATGCTGAGAGGTTGAGAGGCATGAATCAGACCTAACCTTAACCCATATGTTTCAGGTGTTGTAGGTTCTGCTGGCAAACCCAGCAATAATATACATAGAAAAGCTAACTCTGACAGTAAGTTTTATATATAATAAGCTGCCTCCGCAAAACCTGGAATTTTATTTTCCGAGATCCCATCATCCTATAGGTGCTGCTCTTCTTATTGTTTCTGTCATATATTCCTCCCATTTTATTCATTCTGAAAATATACAGTAAAAGGTGCCCTCATGGAAACATTTAACATTCCGTTTCTGTTTGTTTCATTCATTGTAGTACTAAGATCTGCAACAGTAATGCTGTATTATGTTGTTGTTATCTTTGAAATGCAAACCTTCCAGGGTGACACTGCCAACATGTAAGCCACAATGAGTTATGCATGGACTGGCTCAGCTACTGGTTGATACTGGTATCTAGCTTCCAAGGTAGCTGTACCTGAGGTCAGTCGTGATTCTGTTTTTAAACAGAATGATAGACTTAAAGGTTTAATTTAGGTGATAACAAATGGTTGTTTTCTAGTGATATTCTCTTAAATTTTATCTTGACAAATGGTGTTTTAGTCTTCAATACAAAGGTCATCAGTAACTGTAACACCATAGAATGTTTTCATAGAGATGCGTTAAACCATTAGTAGCCACAGCTGACATGATTCTAGTAAAATGATGCTTCTGGCAGTTTGAGAAGCCTGCTGGAATACATGAAAATTAATTTGCATACATATATCTATGCTGGTAACAATCTGATATTCCAAGACACAGTGGTACAGACTTAAATGCAGTAAATCTGAGATTGCTGTTTCTTGTACTATTACCTTTTCTCCAAGGTATGGCAATCTTAGATGTGTTATATATGAGTGAGGGGTGTTTGTGGGGCTTGCTGCCACATTGCAGAGTGCAGGTTGGGCTTGAGAACTGCAAATAACAAATATAATGGAGAACAACAATGTAGTGAATGGAGCTCCATGATTACACTGCACTTTCAGGAAAATAAGATGGAGGGTTATGATCAGGTCTCTAGTCATAACAAGCATATCATATGCTCAAGACAAGAATGCCAAGAAATTCACCTTGAGAGCAAAGAATGAACCTTGGCATTCATGTCAAGTAGACAACATTTTTTGTAGTGCATGGAGAAGTACCTCCACAGTGTACTACTAGTTGTCAAAAATTAGATTAAAAAATGTGATGTGTTGTTTTGGGTTTTAAAGCTGGTAAAGCAGTGGGGAAGTGATTGATGTCCTTATACTTATTCTGTTTAATGGAATAAGTTTAATTCAAAAGGTGCTTTTACTTTAGAAGACAGCAGGCAGAAATAAGGAAACCAAGCAAAGCAGTTTTATGCCCTGCTACTGCTACTATTTACTGGTCAGTACTGGCTTCTTTCAGTGTGGACCTGACCTTAACAACACATACAGGGTGCTTAACATGTGTTAAGCACCACTCTAAGTGTAATTAAGGTTGTCTTTTGCTATAGTAGCTATGAGCCATGATATAATTTAGCTGTTTTTTTAGCATAATTGGGGCACTCCATGCACTAAAATCTAGCTAATCACAGCTATAGTGTGAGACCCAAGTGCTTTGAAAGGTGCTTTCAGTCGTTAAGCACCTGTCTAGGCACTGTTAATATTGGGTCTCACACTAGGCACTGAGTGCTGCCAGTGCTCACCAAGGGCTTTACTGCCTTTCAAAGCCTGTAAAACACTTTGCACTTATTTGTCCTGTAGCCAGGATTACATGGAGCAGATAAAGCTCCATGGGCTCCAAAAATTATGATCAGGTTTCCAATTGTAAGTATTAGTGTTTTTGACATAGATGTCAAGATTCACCTCTTGAGCTTCGTTTTTGGCATCCAAGTCTCGAACACATAATAATGTGGTTACAATCAAAGACCTAATCATAATCTGCTATGCTCTACATTTTCTGCTGTCCTGTATTTTTGGACTTTTTATTCATAATTCTGGAGATCAGACTTATGAGTCTCAGAATTAGAATAGGTAGCCATTTGTAGAGCAACTAAAGTGTGTGTGACATTTGGTGAGAGATGAGAGAAGGCTGCCAGCCTAGTCAAATAGAATTTGATATATAATTCTGGCATTTGTAAATAAATGTAAAAATACAGGCATGTTTTTTGAGTGTAAAAGAATACTGTGAAATGTGGAACTGCAAAATATGTGACAACGTTGCACTCTGCTGGCCCAGTGAAGCATGTTGTGATCCTTTCATGTTAGAATTCGGCTCCAGTGAGTCTGGATGAAGGTATCATGCTCATTGTTTTAAGGCTAAATTTTATGATCAGAATTTAGATGTGGAATGTGGTTTATTGCTCTGGTATTTGTTAGAGTATACATGTGAAATGTCTTGTATTGTTGTAAGTTTCTGAGCAGGTGTTAGATTGCTAAATAATGCAGTTTGTTTGCCTGGGAAAACATAAGTGTCAACATGATGTAATTTGGGAGGGACCCAGCAGACATGTTTGTTAGTAATGTTTAAATATTGTTTTCTCGCAAGAGACTGGGAGCATTTTGATGTTGATATCCAACTTATCAGCACTCTGCCTTATTCTCACATGTAAGTTTTAGCACTGTGATTTCTTGTAGGAATAGTTAAAGCTAGTAAAAATTAATTAGGTATTTTACTTTGAAATCAGAACTGTCCTACTGTATTATTTTAAGTTTCTGTGTGATCTGTAAACTCTTAGATATCTCTGTGGTGTAGTAGTATTGTCCTGTGTTTTATTATTTATTATTAAATATTTTTAAAACCTTTACCTGTGGCTGGTTTGTGTAGAGATAAGCTGTAGAGTACATTGCATATTTATAGAGGTTATTGCAATAGGCCACTCTAATAAGCCTTAGACTGTATAGTCACATTACCAATTGGATAATAATATTGCACAGTAATAATTGGACACCCTTTTAAGGCCCTTTTAATCACTGATATTATTAGCTGGGTGGTGGCAGGAATTACTACTGTATGGCATGGGTAAAGGGGTACAGCTGGAGAATCTGTGTCAGCCTTTCCCAGGAGTGTCTGTGAAGTTGTATAAATACTTATCTCAAAGTGTGTGTGTGTGGTGTGTCAGCTACTTGGCAGGGACACGAAGCACTGGTTGGAAGGAGAGGGTACTGGAGGTTTTAGCTTGCCCAGCTAGGCTGAGACATGGACCTTACTGTTGTACCAGTGGGGATTCTTACTGGGGACCTGGTGAGCAAAGGAGCAACCAGCCCCAGACTGACTGTGATCTCTGTGTGCATTTAAGGGAAATTGTACTTTACTGTGTGTATTAGTTATCCTTTCTTCTCTTCTAGGAGATGACCTCCCAGGTGTTAGTGGTGAGGAATGAGGCTCCTTGATTGCTGGGCCAGGGCACGGTCTTCACAAGTGGTGGCAGTGGTGGGATCTACTTCACATACTAATTTGCTTGTAGTGGTGTGGGTAGAGCGAATTCCTGGAGCTTATGTACAGTGATCTCTAAAATGTTTTGTACTTTAAAACAGCCATGCAGTGTATACTCAGAGTTCAGATCACAACTGTTTTATTTATTTTGTTAGCTTAGTGTTAGTCATGGTGAGCAGGCAGCATGTCAGTAGAAGAGTATGGAAAGCTGACAAGGAGCCAGCTGGCAGAGATGTGCCAGGCTAGGGGACTAGTGCATGAAAACCTGACTAAAGCAGACCTGATTGCAGCTGTGGTTACAGCTGCATCAGAGAACAGCAGACTGGAGGACAATCAGACTGACAGTGGAGATACAATATCCTCGGAGAATGGACAGCTCAACCTTTCTGCAGTGGACTTAAAAATCCAGCTGGAGCTAAAGAGACTTGAGTTGGAGGCCAGGCATATGGAACTAGAAGCAGCCAAGAAAATGTCTACAAGATGAGGAAAATGAATGGCAGAGGAGGCATGAGAGGGAAATGCTGACTCTTCACCAGAGTCATGGAGGTAATGGGGAAGGGAGTAACCAGACCCCAGAAGCACAAAAGGTCAGTAAATTTCTTCCACAGATTAAAGAGGGGGGGTAATTTTGATAGCTTCATTCATATGTTTGAGTGGGTATGTAAACAGTATGAAGTTGACCAAGGGCTCTGGGTACGGTTCCTGACCCCCTTACTCCATGGTAAAGCTGTAACTTCTTTAGCAAAACTGCATGACACTGACTATTTTGATTATACTGCTGTAAAAAGACACTTGTTGGAATGCTTTAAGCTAACACCTGAAATGGATAGGAAAAAGTTTTGTGAGCATAGAAGCAAGGCAGATGAAAATGTATGTGAATATGTTGCTGAACTGAGCACTTATTTTCATAGCTGGGTGAGTGGATGTCAAGTCACCACTTCTGAAGGGCTGGTAGACCTTTAAGTAAGGGAACAAGCCCTTAGCACTTTGCCTGAGGACATGAGGATCTGGTTAGCTGATAGACAGTGTGCTACTTCAGAGGAAATGGAGAAGAAGGGAGACCTATACCTAGCAAGCAGGGCAGCCCTGCACAGGAAAGGGACCCCCAGTACCACTCATGGGACTAAAGGAACCCATGGTGGACAGCATAGATTGCCACAACAGAATCCACCAGTATCAGGGGAAGCCACTAGTCCAGGTATACATCCAGGACCTAGGGTAAAATGTTTTGAATGCAACCAGTGGGGCCATGTGGCATACAGGTGTCCATGGAGGCACAGTGGAAAACCAAAGGTGAGGGAGCCAGTAAGTGGTAAAGACAAAATGCCAATAGTAGGTTGTCTTGAGACAACAGGGTTATGGAAATACCATCCTGCAGATGTCCTGAGAGGGAAGGATTTGGATGAGGCAGAAATATGTACTTATGCAGTTACATGCAGTGAGGCTAGGAGACAAGCATGTGAGTCTGGTAGCCTGGGGAAGACCCCAGACAGACTGCATACTTGCAGCCAGGACTGCTGAGGTGGTTACTTCAGGGAGTGAGCTGCGCTGTAGCAGTGAGACAGAATGTGAGCCACAGCTGCTTGTGGGTACTGATATTCCCTTGAACAGGGTAACTGTAAAGGTAGAGGTGAGTAGTAGTACCCAGGCTGATAGTGAGGCACCACTGTCAGAAGATGCCAAACTTCCTGTGGAAGGGAAGTTGGGAAGGGTTACAAGGAGAGACTTGAGATAGGCTCAGCTCTCAGACTCTACATTGCAAGGCCTGAGGCAGGTAGCTAGGGAGGCAACTTATCCTCAAGGGAAGGGGGAATCTGTATACTGGGACAAAGGGTTACTATATAGAGAGTGGACCCAGGAGGGAGGGCTAGAAGGTGAGAGAGTATAGCAATTGGTAGTGCCTAGAGCTTACCGTCTGATGCTTCTAGCCATAGCCCATGATATTCCCTTTGCAGGTCATATGGGCATGAAACGTACAGAGGCATATTATGCAAAACGTCTATTGGCCTGGAATTTCCAGAGATGTAACAGAGTACTGCTGGACCTGTGAGCAGTGCCAAAAGGTAGACAAGGCAGGAGACAAGGTGAGAGCTCCTTTGATGCCTTTGCCTGTGATTGAGGAGCCATTTCAGAGGGTAGCTATGGATATTGCGGGTCCTCTGAGTACCCCAAGTTCCACGGGGAAATAGTATATCCTAGTGATTGTAGATTATGCTACAAATGACACCTTGAGGCAGTGGCTTTGTCCTCCATTGAGGTCGAGAAGGTGGCAAATGCTTAGGTAGAGATTTTCAGTAGGGTAGGTTTCCCAAAAGAAATACTGTCAGACAGTGGTGCCAATTTTATGTCAGACCTGCTGGCTTGTCTGTGGAAGTCCTGTGGGGTGAAGCACATGAAGACCACCCCTACCATCCCCAGACTAATGGTCTTGTTGAGAGGTTAAACTCTACAATCAAGTCCATGCTACGGGCATTTGCAGATCAGTTTAAGAGGGAGTGGGACAAATATTTGCCCCATCTGTTGTCTGCTTACAGAGAGGTTCCCCAGAAATCCAAAGTTTTTTCACCTTTTGAGTTGCTGTATGGGCATAGGGTGAGGAGACCTCTAGATTTAATTCGAGATGAGTGGGAAGGTGAGTGTGAATCTCACAAGGAATCTGTTGTGGCATATGTCCTGAACCTCAGGACAAGGCACAGGGAACTCATGTGCCTGGCCCAGGAGAACCTGGCAGATGTCCAACAACAGAAAAAGGTGTGGTATGACAGGAATGCTCAAGCTAGAGAGTATGCTGTAGGGGAGTAGGTGATGGTTCTTATTCCTGTCAGACACAACAAGTTGCAAGCAGCTTGGGAGGGACCCTACAAGGTGGTAAGAAAGGTAAGTGATGTTAACTACATGGTGGAAGTGCTAGGCAGATGGCAGGGGCACAAATTGTACCATGTTAACATGATGAAACCTACCATGATAGGGAGGCCCTTGTGCTGAGCATTTGCAGTGGATTGCAGGAGGAGTCTGAGAGAAATCTTGTGACTGATCTCCTCCGTGAGGCTCGGGCTGACACCTCGGTGGAAGGGGTAGCAATATCCCAGCAGCTATCTCCTACCCAGGTTCAAGAAATATGAGCAGTGTTGCAGGAATTTGGGGACATGTTCACTGGGAAACCAGGGAGCACCAGGTGGATACAGGACCCCAAAGACCTATTAGGCAGGCCCCTTATAAGGTGCCTGAGAGAGTCAACAGACTCTGAGGGAGGAGGTACAGGAGATGCTGGAACTAGGGGTGATTCAAGAGTCCAACAGTCCCTGGGCTTCACCAGTGGTGTTGGTGCCAAAGAAGGATGGCAGCAACATGTTCCATGTGGATTACAGGAAATTAAATAGTCACACAGAGTCCGATGCTTACCCCATGCCTAGGACAGATGAGGCCCTAGAGCAACTGGGTGGGGCTAAGTATCTTACAACTATTGATCTTACCAAGGGTTATTGGCAGGTGCCCTTGACTCCCAGTGCTAGAGAGAAGTCAGCCTTTTTTGACTCCTTTTGGCTTGTACAAGTTCACAAAGATGCCCTTTGAGATGAAGAATGCCCCAGTGATTTTCCAGAGGCTGGTAGATCATATCTTAGCAAGAGCAGGAGGGTTTGCTCTTGCTTACCTAGATGATATTGCCATCTACAGCCATTCCTGGCAAGAGCACCTTCAGCATGTCTGGGAGGTGCTGGGCAGACTACAGAGGGCAGGATTGACCATTAAGCCAAGCAAATGTCGAGTGGGTATGGCAGAGGCCTCCTACCTAGGACATAGAGTGGGGAGTGGTAAGATAAGGCCAGAACCTGCCAAAGTGGAAGCTATTCAGGCATGGCCTGCACCTGTTACCAAAAAGCAGGTGAGGGCATTCTTAGGGACAGCAGGGTACTGCAGAAAGTTCATTCCTAATAATAGTACCATAGCTGCTCCCCTCACACACTCGACAAGGAAGAACAGGCCAGATAAGGTAGTGTGGATCCCAGCATGTGAGCAGGCATTTCAGAAGCTTAGGGAAGCTTTGGGAGGACCCCCTGTGTTAGCCAGTCCAGACTACAGCAAAGACTTTGTTGTGCAGGTAGATGATTCAAACTATGCGGTGGGGGCTGAACTTAACCAGATTTCTTCAGAGGGAGAAGAGCACCCAGTGGTTTATCTCAGTCATAGGCTCCAACCCAGGGAAGAATGCTATGCAGCGGTAGAAAAGGAATGTCTAGCCATAGTGTGGGCACTACAAAAACTTCAGCCTTATCTGTATGGAAGAAAATTCACTGTGATGACAGACCACAACCCTCAAACATGGTTAAACAGAGCCAGTCAGCAAAATGCAAGGTTGCTAAGATGGAGTCTGGGGTTGCAAGCATATGATATGTCAGTGCAGCACCGCAGTGGGAGTAGCAATGTCAATGCAGATGGGCTCTTAAGACAGGGAATAGGGTGAGGTACACCCAGATAGACCTGACATTCTTAAGCAATGTTTCACAAGGGGCACTTGAAAAACTTGCTTGAGTTCCCTGTGGGGGAGGGGGGCAGATGTGATGATTGGGGAGAGATGGGCAAAGGCTGCCAGCCTAGTCAAATAGAATTTGATATATAATTCTGGCATTTGTAAATAAATGTAAAAATACAGGCATGTTTTTTTTTGAGTGTAAAAGAATACTGTGAAATGTGGAACTGCAAAATATGTGACAACATTGCACTCTACTGGCCCAGTGAAGCATGTTGTGACCCTTTCAAGTTAGTATTTGGCTCCAGTGAGTCTGGATGAAGGTTTCATGCCCATTGTTTTAAGGCTAAAGTTTATGACCAGAATTTAGATATGGAATGTACTTTATTGCTCTGGTTTTACATGTGAAATGTCTTGCATTGTTGTAAGTTTCTGAGCAGGTGTTAGATTGTTAAATAATGCATTTTGTTTGCCTGGGAAAACCTAAGTGTCAACATGATGTAATTTAGGAGGGACCAAGCAGACATGTTTGTTAGTAATGTTTAAATACTGTTTTTTCACAAGAGACTGGGAGCATTTTGATCTTGATATCCAACTTATCAGCACTCTGCCTTATGCTCACATGTAAGTTTTAGCACTGTAATTTCTTATAGGAATAGTTAAAGCTAGTAAAGATTAATTATGTATTTTTCTTTGAAATCAGACCTGTCCTACTGTATTATTTTATGTTTCTGTGTGATCTGTGAACTCTTAGATATCTCTGTGGTGTAGTAGTATTGTCTTGTGTTTTAATTATTTATTATTAAATATGTTTAAAACCTTTACCTGTGGCTGGTTTGTGTAGAGATAAGCTCTAGAGTACATTGCATATTTATAGAGGTTATTGTAATAGGCCACTCTAATAAGCCTTAGACTGTATAGTCACATTACCAATTGGATAATAATATTGCACAGTAATAATTGGACACCCTTTTAAGGGCCTTTTAGTAGCTGATATTATTTTCTGGGTGGTGGCAGGAATTACTACCCTATGGTCTGGATAAAGGGGCACAGCTGGAGAATCTGTTTTAGCCTTTCTCAGGAGTGTCTGTGAAGTTGTATAAATACTTACCTCAAAGTATGTGTTTGGTGTCTCAGCTACTTGGCAGGGACACTAAGCACTGGTTGGACTGAGAAGGTACTGGAGGTTTGAGACCTGGACCCTATAGCTGTGCCAGTGAGGAGTCTTATTGGGGACCTGGTGAGCAAAGGAGCAACCTGCCCCAGACTGACTGTGATCTCTGTGTGCACTTAATGGAAATTGTACTTTACTGTGTGTATTAGTTATCCTTTCCTCTCTTCTAGGAGACGACCTTCCTGGCATTAGTGGTGAGGATTGAGGCTCCTTGATTGCTGGGCCAGGGCATGGTCATCACAGTGTGTTTTAAACTCCTCTTCATTATCAAGGACAGAGACATAAGCAGAACTTATTAGGGTCTCATAACAAAAACTGGATAGGAACCACAGCATTCTTACCACGCAGAGCTGAAGTCTGGAGTAGCAAAGGCTTATAAGGTATTTAGTCAAATAAAAAAGGCAGCTTTTTGCAATTCATTTTTTGCTGCATAGCACCCTAACATGACCATGTGTGACATGAACTTTATGAGATGTGTGCTGCATCGTTAAGAATAATTCCAATATGTGACTATACTTCAGGCATTTAACTACTACAGACTACGTTGAAACAGTACTAACAGTGTTTGGATAACTGCTTAGTATACTTTGCCTGTCTCATACCAGCCTATAAATATGGGCTATTCAATGGAAAAGTATGCACAGAATCAGTACATTTATGTGGAAATCAACTGAACACCTTTAGTTATAAGAGAAACTCATTGGATGGACATTTATTATTTTGTTTACTGATTCTACACAGACCCATTTTAGTCACTTCCCTTACACAGAGCAGATATAAATGCAGTATATCTGGACAGTTTAGTCAGTTAAACAATGAGTTTTTCAGAGATGAGAGAAGACAAGACTGCCTGAAGAAGGCCACAAGGACAGTATGAGAACTTGGAAAATCCACAAAATAAGTGACCAGTCCAGAAGTCAATAGTGAATTTCAGTCTCCTGATGTTGTAAAGGAGAAGCACTCACTGCTGAACTATACTTGTGCTTTTTGTTTAAGTGCTTGTACACTACTTGACAGATTCCTTGAGACAGCACTTCAAGCAATACTAAATTGCTTCCAAATGTTTGTGTGCCATACCTAAAATGTGTTATTTTGTAATAAAATGGTGAAAATAACAGTCACTGGGAAAAAAGCCTGACATACTGCTACACACACTGCTAATCTTCAGAAAAAGCAATTAACTCATTTATACCACCTGCATTCTAATTAATGATATATGAAATGTCTCAGCGTTGGCAGCTGACTAAGCATGGGTATGGGCTAAAATGTTAAAAACACATTTAATTGAGTTAGTAAGAGATCTTCTTTACTTCTCTTGCTATTTTATATGTATGTATATGTATATGTATATATATATATATATATATATATATATATATATATATATATATATATATATATGTGTGTGTGTGTGTGTGTGTGTGTGTGTTTGTTTTTTTGCAGTCCGGCCAGATGGTATAGCAGAAAGGCATCTATGTGTGCCACTAGTGACCTGATTTTGGGAAGGAAATGGACTTTGGCGGTTAGAAAGGTTAGCCGGGGGAGGGAGAAGCCCTCCTTGGGGAGGATTAGAGAGAAATCACTGCTTGTGCAGCCTCTGGTGGAGCCCATAAGCCTTGCAGTCGAAAAGTCCCTCATGGCATGATATCCTGTGCTTACTAGGAATATGTTCACACCCCAAGTAATGTCATTGAATGTTGCTCTCCATACTAGACAAGTTGGCTGCCACTGCACTACGACTGCTCCTGGCATCCTGCCTCCTACTCTCTCTAAAGTTTTTGCTCCCCAAGTTCTATACATTTCATCACAAGGCCTTAAAAAATCATTTTTATCTAGCAATAAATGTACTGTGATTTGACCAGCGGAGTTAGTGCACTAAGTGTGAAACAATCATTCTTTTACAGTACAGTTGTCATGTAAATCAGAGTGGCAAGGGAGTCAGAGAGTATCATTGCAAACAATGAGGAGAAAGCAGAGAACCTGTCCTGGATGCTGTACCTGCCCATTGCATGGAAGACATACAGAAGTCAGACACACATGTACAAACATCTGCATACATGTGTATGTATTTTATATATATATATATATATATATATATATATATATATATATATATATATATATACACACACACACACACACACACACACACACACACACACACACGCGCATACCTGCAAACACAAAAACACAATCTCACTCAGACGTGCACACACACACACACACACACACACACACACACATGTTTTTTGGATGTGGGAAGAAACAGGAGCACCCAACAAAAATCCATGTGTATACCAAAAGGACATACAAATTCTTAAATGTGATAATAACAGAGAATGCAAAGAAAAGACACCCGAATATGACCTTGATGCTTTGTTAACATCTCACACTATTTCCAGTTTCATCCATCCACCAGACTTAACAGCTGATGAGTCATTGTTTGTGACTCATCATCACACTTCTGCTTTTGTTTGGCCACACATGATTTTCCCCCCTAAAAAATCGACAGGTTGTTATGTTCATGAGCATGAGTCTATTTGTCTTACTGTTAAACTTAAATGGAAGGTGTCGGGTGGGGTCTAGTAGATTACAAGAAGCAGGGATTTGTTGTTGTTTTTTTTAATTTAACCCTGGCATCTGATTTGAAAAGGCTCAGCTTCTTCTAACTTAATACCATATCCATGCATAAGCAGCCTTTTTACTTTCTGTTAACAATGCAGAACTGCATTTCTCACATTAATCAGCGTAAAACTGGATTGCCTATGCTACTTGGTTCCATAGTAGCATTGCCTACTATGTTTATAGTTATACCCCCTGACCCAGTGTTTGCCAGACATGGTCAGCCAATTCTTCTCCAGCTCAGAGACTAGAACATCTTGAACCATGTAAAGGAATTTTGTCTATAAAGATCTGTTCACATTTTTTTGCTTACTCGTTTAATTAGTTTATACCAGGAAAAACTGTTAGGTGAGGGGACAACAGCCTGAATATAAAACCGATATTTCTGATTGTATCCCAGTTATAAACCTCTTGTTAATTAAGTATTTAAGACAGATGTAATTAACACTGCTAACTGTCTATATTAATTCTATTACCATCTGTGTTGTCAACTAAATTTTGTTGACTAAACTGATGTCAACTAAAGAGGGGATTCTATGAAATTAATTACACATATACATAGGTTCATAGGTTCATACTAGGCTATCTGCCCTGGGGCAATTATAAGCCTAGCCCGATTCTGTATGGCTTATGCCACCCCTTGATTTGAGTATACTGTGCCCTTTTTAAGGTTTAGTTTACTGTGCCTCTGTCTAATAGTGACACGGGAGTAATCCCTGGGACAAACCTACGATCCCCCATCCACTTATCAAGATTCTTCTTGAAGAGATTCAGTGAAGTGCTCTGCCTCACATGAACTGGAATTCTATTCCAGAGCGAAGGGAGCCTCTGGGTTATGAACCTGTCCCTCCAGCAAGTTCTATTTATTTCTGTGCTGAGGTTCAAGTCCCTCGAGCGTGTGGCTCTAAGGGATTTAGATTTACTGAGGTGGAGCATGTCCATTTTCTGGATTTGACATGACTTTGTCAGGCATAGATCGCCTCAAGTAGGCGGTATGCAACTGAGTAGAGCTGGAGTTTTTTTAACCAAGCAGCATATGGCATCTGTTTGAGACCCTTAATCCTCTTGGTGAGATACTTTTGGGGTCTTTCTAATTGCTGCAGGTGTCGGGTAAGGTACATCCCAAAAGGGGCATTGTATTCTATGATGGGCCTGATGAGGGATGAATAAAGGGGCACGATTACCTCTCTTGATCTAGATGTGAAACCCTTCGTGATGAGGTGGGCTATGCAGAAGGTCTTTCTAACCACTTTGGCAATGTGATTTTCAAAGGAGAGATTGCTATCAACTTGGGTCCCCAGGTCCCTAATAATTTTCTCTGTACTTAATGGGTTTCCGCCTATGTGGTAATTTGTGGGCACATTGTTTTTGCCAAAGGGTATGACTATACATTTTTTGGCATTTAGCTTTAAACCATGGCGCTGGCAACAGTTATCTGTCTCTGTGAGACCTTTTTGAAGGATGTTTGTCAGCTGGAGAGTTGATTATGGCGCCCAGTTTGCAGTCGTCTGCGAACTTGGTGAGCCATAGTCCTCCCACGTTTGCCTGTACCTCGGAAAAGTATATACCGAACAAGAGTGGTCCCAGGACAGAACCCTGTGGGACGCCACTTGTGACCGGTTTTGAGTCTGACATGGCTCCAGCAACTCTCACTCTGTGGGTTCTGTCTTTGAGCCAGTTTGCGACCCATCTTGTGACATAGGGGTTTATATTTAAGCTGGATAGCTTCTCTATGATGCCCAAGTGGGGTATTGTGTCAAATGCCTTTGCAAGGTCCAGATAGGCTGTGTGGACTACGTTCCCTTCATCTATGGCTTTGGTGACTGTTTCAAAGACGTCAACCAGGTTCAAAAGGCAGGATCTGCCCTTGACAAAGCCGAACTGGGTAGGATCTAGTGTCTGTAGGTCCCCAATGTCTTTGTTTATGAGCTCCATGATGATCCTCTCCATAGCCTTGCAGACTAAGCTAGTCAGGCTTATGGGGTGATAGTTTCCAGGGTCTGAAGAGACTCCACCTTTGTGGAGTGGGACCACTGTTGCTGTACGCCATTCTGTGGGCACATATCCTGTAGTGAGGCTGAGATTGTATAGCTGTTTTATTTGAGGGATTAGTTCCTCTTGTAGTTCATGTAGGATGCAATCTGGACGCCATCTGGTCCCATGGAAGCAGTGTTTTTTGCTTTGGCGAGGGCAGCCTTCACCTGAGCATCCAAGATGTTTGGGAGGCAGCCCTCTGCCGGGATAGATACTTGCTCTTTTGGGGGGGGGGGTGGAGAAGTTTGCACTGAACCTGTCTGCCAGGATATTGGCGATGTCTGTGGGTGCAGTGTATTTTTTGTCATTTAGAATCAACTCAGAACAAGTCTGGGAGTTGCATCCCAGGTTTCTAACATAACTGAAAAAAGCCTTATGATTGTCTTTGGTGTCCTGTGCAATTTTTCTCTCGAAGCTGGCCTTGGAGGATTTTATGAGGGGTGTAATTTTTGCTAGTACTTATCAGAGATGCCCTTCCTATTAGGGATTTTGCTCTATCATGTAGTAGCTTTCTCCTTCTGTTGTACAGTTTATTTATGGCAGGGGTCCACCAGACTGGACGCCTGCCATTGGATGATTGGGTCTTGGTTTTGTTTGGGATAGCATGATCCATGCATTCCTGGAGATGTCCGTAGAATGCATTTATATAGGATTCTGCAGTTTGGGCTGTAGTTTCCACTGGCCCTGGGGCCTTGAAGGATTCCACTTCGGTTTTGAGAAGTGAGAAGTTCGCTTTTGAGAAATTTTTCACTGTGGTTTTCTGGGCTGGGGGTGGGGTCGGGATGTGGACATCCAGTGAAATTAATTTATGGTCTGATCTTACCAATGAGGGATATACTTCTGGTGTGGAGCATAGAGTCCCCATGTTGGTAATGATCAGGTCTAGTATGTTGTCCCCTCTTGTGGGAGTGGTGACTAGTTGTTCCATAGCATTTGAGTTTATAATTTCCAGGAATCTTTGGGCTAAGGTGCTGGGGCTTGAGTAGTGCTTCCAGTCAATATTTGGGTAGTTGAAGTCACCCAATATAATGGTGTTCGGAGAGATCTTCATGTTCTACAATGTTTTCAGGAAAGCCGAATGGGATTCCTGACTTTGAGAGGGTGGTCTGTAGGATGCTATAAACTGAAAAGCAGTCTAGCATACTGTTAGTTGCACATGGATGGTCTCCGATACTTCGTGCAATACCACTAACCTGGAGGTGTGGATATCCTTGATAAATATGGAAACTCACCCTCCTTTTGTGGTTCAGTCCGGGTTTTGGGGCCGAAAAGCATGATATGAGGTATAGCCTGGTAGTGCTGGGGTGTTCTCTGGAGCCTTGAACCAGGTTTCTGTCACTGCACAGATATCGATGTTCTCCATACTGAGGAGAGCTTCGAGTGTGTGCATCTTGAGGTTAAGACTTCTGGCATTTAGCAGCATTACCCTTAGTTTCTTGTTCCTTGTGATGTCTATGGGGGTGGGTTTGACTTTTGAGCCTTGCCTAAAAAAGGCACTATGGGGGTGGCAAGAGCCTTTGCCAATATCCAAAGCCCAGTGGTGACAGGTGCAAGCCATCCCTAGCGAAGCAATGTGGCTTGTCGAGCATGTCATCCCAGGCTGACAGACACTGGATCCCCTTTGAATGACACCAGAATTTTAGCCAATTGTTAAAATCGATCATTTTGTCTTTGTACTGTGGCATCATTCTAGGTGAGGGTAAGATGCTGCTCAAGGTCAGGGTCATACCAGCCTGGGCTACATGATCAGAGAGCTCCTCTATGTCTCTTTTCATGTAGTCCAGGGAAGTACGTCTCAGGTCATTCACACCAGCATGTACAATGACTGAGTCATATTTGTATTTGCTTTGGAGTGACCTGAGTGCTTGCATTATGTGTTGGGTCCTAGCACCCGACAGGCAGCTCACTGTGACCTTCTCTTTATTCAGCCTGGTGAGCGGGACGTCAGTGTGTCTGACAATAGAGTCACCTATAACAAGAGTATCAAGTGTGTTATTCAGCCTTAAGGGCTGTGGCTGCTTGGCACACTGACTTTGTGGGTTATGTGTTGTGTGTGTTTTGTTTTGAGGTAGCGTTTGTTTGGATGTCTGCTTTGGAGGTCTCTGTTGCTTAGGTAGATTTTTATTTAGAGCCTCAGAGTATGTTTTTGTGTGTTTATGTGTTTGGTTTGCTGATGTGGTGGGACTATGTGATACTGGAATTGTGTTGTGTGAGGTTACCTTCTCCTCCTGACTGGTTACACCAGTTTTGAGATGAGAGAGCTCAGCCTCCAGTTTGGCTAAATAGTTGCATCTCTCACATATATTTGAACCTGTTTGGAGGAGGAGAGGGTTGTCCATGTACATGAGACAGTTGTAACATTGCCTCAAAATTCCCTGATTCACCAGCTGGACTGGAGAGGAAACCATTGACTGACCTTTGGACATGCTAGAGTAATAGGGAAACTGAATTTAAGATGGACCAATAGAGGACAGAGAGTATAAGAGTAAGTAGTGCTTATGGTTTAATAGTGCTAACTTGTAGGATTACTTAATTGGACCAGTGAAGGGCCTTAGAATGAGAATATGGTGTTTAAATTGAGAGATAGAGCAATTCTAAGGGAAAAAAGTGAAGAGCAGACTTTGTGGAGCCAGGAATAGTTTAAACCCAATTAGGCGGCGCTGCCCGCTGTTGCGCTATGCTCAAAAACGCGCAAAAACGCGCAAAAGAGGGGTTTAAGAGAGGAAGATGAAGGAGTTTTGGAATTGACCCAGAATGGCCAATAAAACTAGTTTCAAGTCAGTAACCACTCCCACAGGGGCAGGCAGGCTGCTCAATGTTTTTCACTGCCACTGATCAACAGAGAGACTTTCATTTAGCCCAAGCAAAAAATGGCCTCACAGAATCTTACAAACAGTTCAAGAACAGCAAGCCTGTAACTGAACTTTTTTAAATCTCAGAAAAGTGGGAAAAAAGCAAGATTTTTTTTGTTTTTGTTTTTTCAGAGATAGCAGAGGTTAACAAGTATCAACAAGTTATAACAGTGCAGTAAATGACCCCACACAAGAGTGCTAGGCCAAAGACAGATAAAATGCAAGTTTTGAGAAAAAAACGATTTTAAAAATAAGTGCAAACAGGAAATTCAGTAAACAGCTCTAGGTTGTGCTCTAAATACAGTTACTAATGCAGAAATCAAATTTAAGCAGCCAGAAAATGCTCATAATAGGTGGCTATGCAGAAAAACTTAGCAAATAAACAGAGGAAAAATACTTAAAGTCTCAAAAATGGCTCCTTTCTTCTCTCAGCGTTTTCTCCTCTTGGTGGGTGCTTCACCAACAGCCAACAAGCCTGAAAAGACGCCAAAACCACGAGGCAACCAGGTTTTAAGAGAGGAAGATGAAGGAGTTTTGGAATTGACCCAGAATGGCCAATAAAACTACAGTTTCAAGTCAGTAACCACTCCCACAGGGGCAGGCAGGCTGCTCAATGGTTTTCACTGCCACTGATCAACAGAGAGACTTTCCTTTAGCCCAAGCAAAAAATGGCCTCACAGAAACTTACAAACAGTTCAAGAACAGCAAGCCTGTAACTGAACTTTTTTAAATCTCAGAAAAGTGGGAAAAAAGCAAGATATTTTTTGTTTTTTTGTTTTTTCAGAGATAGCAGAGGTTAACAAGTATCAACAAGTTATAACAGTTCAGTAAATGACCCCACACAAGAGTGCTAGGCCAAAGACAGATAAAATGCAAGTTTTGAGAAAAAAACGATTTTAAAAATAAGTGCAAACAGGAAATTCAGTAAACAGCTCTAGGTAGATAGATAGATAGATAGATAGATAGATAGATAGATAGATAGATAGATAGATAGATAGATAGAGAGATATTTTGTTTATTTACAGGATAAGTCCAGTGAATCCCCTGGCATGGCAACAAGTCATCATGTCTTCAAACTCTCTAACTCTCTCTCTCTTTCTCTGCGAGTGTGTGTGTGTGTGTGTGTGTGTGTGTGTGTGTGTGTGTGTGTGTGTGTGTGTGCAGACATGTATATGTACAAACAGTGCTGGATCCAGTACTAGGTGACCTAGGCAAATTGCCTTGGGCCCAGTTGCTGGGGTGAGCCTCTTACCAGGAGGCTTCAATATTTACTTTTGAATTAATTAAAAAAATGTATATAAAATCTTAGTGTAGTCTTCTCCTTTAAGAAGATGCACATGCAGTCTTCATCCATGCTTGCATCTTTAATATGACATGTGCTAATACAAATGCAATGCAAACACATTCTGTACTTGCATGAAAGAAATGGATGCAGAATTAAAACTTGCCGTAGCCACGTGTGTGTGTGTGTGTGTGTGTGTGTGTGTGTGTGTGTGTGTGTGTGTGTGTGTGTGTGTGTGTGTGTGTATGTGAGTGTGTATATAATGCTCTACTTAAGGATGGCACATTTGTCAGTTGACTTATTCAGGCTCAGACCCTGTAACTTGGTTAGAGCAGACAAGAGCTTGAATCTTCTTCACCAGCTACCAGACTGCTCAAAGAATTGTGAGTTTCAGTGCTGTGCAGGGGCCCCAATGCATTACCTTACCTAGGGCCCCATTTGCCCATGATCTGGCTCTGTGTACCAACATTAAGACTGCACAAAATCCGAGACAAGGAAACAAGTGATCAAAATGCAAGACTCACCTTCTCACGTTTTCCTCAACCTAACTACCATTAGAAAATATCAACGACCTTCCAATAACAATATTCTGAGCTTTGATCAACCATCAACTGAAAATTGTACATTTCCCTGACACACCTCATATACTTCATTCAGCTTGCATCACATTTCTAATGTTTGCAGCCATTTTTTGATCACCATACATCAATCAGCTCCCATTGATGATCTGCATGATCACATGTGCGTGTAACTGTTGGGTTGTCTCAGCATGCGACACTGTCAGCAACAGTTTCTACATACTATCTTTAACGAAGCAAGCAAACAGATACCCTATGGTTGACACAACTTAGTTTTATTTATCCCAGGATATGGCATGAGATGCTTAAATTATTGAAAATAATAGTTAGATGCCCTAATGGGTACATCTTGGTTTTGTTTACACAACGGTAAAGACTAGTAAAAATCATAATACTGGACTTCCCGATCAGGATATGTGTAGTAATATAGCTGAACAAGATTTGCGTAACTATTATATATGTAGCCCTGTAGTCTGTGTAGCTTGCAAAATAGATTGTTCCAAAAAAAATGCTGCAGCTTCAGGTTGTCACATATCTGCTGTCTCCACTGGTACTCTTCTATACTTCCAGTCTTTATACTTTTTGATGAGCTGAACATATTTTATTAAATTAGTTATTTTTTATGGTTACATAATGCAAATGTCTGCATATAGTGTTACATGTAAAGTTGCTTAGCTTTTTAAAGCAGCAACCTTTGACAGCCATACTATAAGTGGTTTAAGCTCTCACATATAATGGGGATACCACTTACTATAATGATTAGAATAAATGTATTTTGCCATAATTCGCAACATGCAATATATCAACTAGTTTATGTCTGTTAATGTACAGCAGCCATTATATTATGCAATAAACTGAAATGGGCCATACCAAAACCTGTCTTTGAGAACTTCATGGACTAATTTGCAGGCCTACTCTAAAATGTCTTCATCTGAGTTGTAGTAATTAGATAATTATTTTTTTTAATTGAAATATAGCCTGTTTCCACTGAGCTTGCAGTACTAAATATGTGAATATGTCCTACATAATTCTGTTTTTTCAGGCTTATTAAACAAATGTGTGATCATGCTCTGCTCCAAGCCTATGACAGATAGTACACTTGCTAGATGGAAAGGAAGGACATTTAATATACATATAACATAAAATTTCAGCCCGTATTTTTTTCTTGCTAAACTTCCTTAATAAAAAACAGCTATCACAGTCATTGGCGTTGTGTGTTATAAGGGTACACTTTTTAAACTACTGCATACATATTTTACATTTTTTAACAATAAAGCCACTCAAAGGGCATCATATCTACCAGTGCACCATAATAATACAGAAAAACCCAGGAGTTTTCAGAGCAGATCTCTTGCTTGCATTCACAATAATAAAATATATAACTATCTGAAGGATTTGGCAGCTTTGGAGATTGAACTTAGTCTAAATGGTGTCAAGGGGCTGACATCCTCTTGGCAATTATAGCACTTTATTTGCAGCAAAACACTATATCAGCCCTGCAGTCTCTGCACTTTGTACACAGCTTAGAAAAATAACAGGAATGATTAGTCAGTTTATAATGTGAGCAGCAAAGTAATGAATTACAATGCATGTGGCAATCAGAGCAACACATCACCACTGCCAAGTAGTTTTGTACAACTGATATTTTGCATGCTTCACATATAATGAGACACGTATGCATGACCTTTTTATGGGAAATAGACTACAGCCAACTGCTTTTCTCACCACTCGAAAAAACTTATAAATATAGTGTCAATCTAATGACTGTTATGATATAATAAAATATGGTGCTTTCTCAATTCCTAGATGAAGCTGTAAAGCTTTGTTGAGTATGTTATTGCAGTTAACCTTGTAGGGTTCCCTCATAAACACAACTCTGTATTAAATCAACTGCCATTTTATCAATCAGCCTTGCATACATATATAACTGTTTTGCGTATGTTAATACATGTGAATAAACCAGGCCGGGCATGAGTACCCCCACTGAGCAACTAGCAGACATATTGCGTTTTGTTTTTTGAATTACCACATAGCTTGGTGTTGTATTTTGATATCACTAAATCATCTACTCTGACCATTGCAGACAATGGTCACTACCTGAATAAGTTTGACTTACACATACTTCCAGTTTAGTGTTCAGCACATTGATTACATGTTCAAATAATTTCTCACTGCTTGGGTCATGTAGGTCTCTATATAGTGAGTATACCTGATTGTCAAAGCTGACAAAATAAACAGCTGCTTGAAATCAACAGGCCACAAACCTCAGATTTGTTCTGTCTGACTGTATGGATTGCCCAATAGTACTGGTCAATGAATCTCATGTGGTCTAGACTGACAGAAAAAACTGATTAAAATTATGTCTTGGAAGGGTAAAGATGCTTGCCTATTCAAGTCATTGTGAGGATCCTGTACAATCCCACCAAAGTGAATATCTGTCTGGTCATTGTTTTAGAGAGAACAGACTTTTCAAGTTGTCTTGCTTGACTTGAAAATATGAGATCAGAATCCCATCAAAATATCATATTTGTAGTGTTTCTAAGTAGGCTTCTTTCACTTAACATGGCATGGCCAGAAGCCCGTTGGGCATAGCTTATGTTCATACAGGCTTATTTTGTTACAAAACAGATAATAAAAACAAGTGGACAGAATGAATTTAAATTACTTTCAAACAGATTTCTTTCAACCCAGACTGGATGATGAGAATCCACCTGAAAATCTGCATTCAGAGAGTTTCAGATATGATTGCTCCACAGTAGGTATTAGCCATTTCTTGATGATAGGCTGCATTAGTAACATTACACTGCATATATCATGGTATACAACACAAGGAAGCAGTTGCTTGTCTGTATTCCACAAAATGGTCGGCTGTTTGTTCTTTTCTGTTGTTTTTCTGTATATATACTTTTCCTAACCTCTGCTTAAATAGCTTACTCATCTGTTTCTAGGCTCAATGTATATACTAATTGTGTATCGTCATCGGTATGCATGGGTGACCACCTGTCTTTTGACATGACATGCATTATATCATAAATATACATTTCTTTTTAATTACGTGTGGTCATGTAAACCACATTTTAGCCATAAAAACACAATGCAAGTTTGTTGTCTGAAATCTCATATACCTTAGTATATACAGTTTTATACTGGTATAAAATGATTTATGCTCTGAGCCATTGCATGGTAAGGTATGGCAGTTGGGTATTAATGGACTTGTTTAGACCAAAACTGTGTGTTTTGGAACTCCACAGAACATTTGCAAAGTACCTGACTCTTTAACTATCTTTGACCTACACAGCCATTCCATACAGACAACCTCCACTTTCAAATACCTAGGACTATGGCTTGATCAGTCAATATACTTCCATTTCCACAAAGACAAAGGGAGAAACAAAATACCCCCCCCCCCAGTGGAAAAAAAAATCCTTTTTCTATCCCAACCAGCCAGAGCAAACATTGGCAAATGAGTTCTCCTTTCTAAACTTGTATATGGACTCTTAACTTTTGCTTCTGCTTACAAGAAAAACATTATCACAATACAGGCTATCTCTAACAACATCAGCCAATTCATTACAAAACTTTGCTGTCACTGAGCTTCTCTGTTTCACCCTAGAAAAAGCCAAATGACTACCCATAAAGCAAATATCTAACCTACTTTTGGGATTCCAACTCTACAAGCTACTCCAGCTATACACATCTACTTTTCTTGCAGTTTGACTTCATGAAAAATCTTCTTCATACAACCTGAGACACTACTCACAAGCCACACCCACTCTCTTTACCCCTAGAACTAAACTCCACAGCACTGCACATGTTTTCTACTCTCAAGCACCTACTTACTCTTTGGTAAGCTTTCCCTATCGACATGAAGGAAATCAACAAATTCTAAATTCAAAATGAAACTCAAAAAGCACTTCATCCAAACCAAATCCTCCTGCTTCAGCACAGGACCTGTCATCTAACCTACCTAGTTTCTGAGTCTGGTCAGTATTGATCGGTGCACCGCTCTGGTAAACAAATAATTAATGAATAAATAAACAATGTCACCTTCTTATTTCTAGGTTCTACAAGTGGCTGGCTTTAGGGACACCACTCAAAGTATATTAGTGGCAAGTTCTAATTTCAAGCTAGCATTATGATGGGTGTCAACCTGTGTGACACAGCTGTTTGTTATTTCTTAAATGTCTGCCACATAAGAGTTGGAAGATGAAGATTATACATGCTACAGCTTTGTTACTGTTGTGAAAGTTGTACGTGTTACAGCTAACACTATTCCAGTACATGCTACAGCTTTGTTACTGTTGTGAAAGTTGTATATGTTACAGCTAACACTATTACAGCTAATGCTATTACAACTAAAGCTGTACATATTACAGCTAACACTGTTATAGCTAAAGTTGTACATGTTACAGCTAACACTGTTGCAGCTTAAGTTGTACATGTTACAGCTAACACTGCTGCAGGTAAAGTTGTACATGTTACAGCTAACATTGTTGCAGCTAAAGTTGTGCATAGCTAACACTGTTATAGCTAAAGTTGTGCATGTTACAGCTAACATTGCTGCAGCTAAAGTTGTACATGTTACAGCTAACACTATTACACCTAAAGCTGTACATGTTACAGCTAACACTGTTGCAGCTAAAGTTGCATGTTACAGCTAACGCTGTTGCAGCTAATGTTGTACATGTTACAGCTAACACTGTTGCAGCTAAAGTTGCATGTTACAGCTAACACTGTTGCAGCTAAAGTTGTACATGTTACAGCTAACGCTGTTGCAGCTAAAGTTGTACATGTTACAGCTAACGCTGTTGCAGCTAAAGTTGTACATGTTACAGCTAACACTGTTGCAGCTAAAGTTGCACGTTACAGCTAACACTGTTGCAGCTAAAGCTGTACATGTTACAGCTAACACTGCTATAGCTAAGGTTGTACATGTTACAGCTAATACTATTACAGTAACCCTCAACTATCATATAGTGCTGCCTCACACCTATACATTTGTTTTTTTTTTTGGGGGGGGGCGGGCACTGGCCTCTGGTGCACTTTCAGTAAAAATGTTGGCTGTTGTATAGACCATATGCTTATTCTTATGGAATAAAAGATTCATTCTCCCTGTAACTTGGATAGACATCATCTCAGGAAACATTGTGACCACAAAGTTGAAAACAGCGCTATCTTCTAAAAATAGTACTATGTCACAGTATAGCACAAGAACTGACTAGTCAAAGCCATCAGTTAAGTTTTCACAGGGCTGAGCTTTAACTGACTCAAGGACAGCCAAAGTTAAGGTCATATCCAGACTCTCCCAGTGAGGTAAACTCTTATAAAGATGCCTGACAAAAGAGGAGCGATGTAGCCAAACATCAGTATGATATAATACATCTTCAATATATGACCTTCCAGAGTAACATCATTTACACTGTGAACATTAAACATAGTAACATCTCTAAGTGTTTCTTGGTCATTAGTCAAACGGCACCTCTAATTGTCTTCTATAATCTGTTTATATTTACATTTATATTTACATTAATAACTTCAAAACCTGTTACATACAAGTTAGTGAAGGATTTCAGCTTAAAAAGTATATGATGGGCAACATGACTGGTAAGGATTTGTGACTGTCCTGAAAGGCTAGAGAGATATTAAGCAGTATCTATATATTATGCAAACTTTCATAATTTTTATATTTTTGTAAGTACCTCAACAATCAAGCAGCATGAGCAGAATTGCTTAGCCTAATATGAAAATTTATAGCTGGATTTCCAAAAATGCTACTGACAGTATGTGTGCCACTTGAAATGATGCTTCTATATTTTAAGGCACTTACACAATTTTACAAAATGAGCATTTACTTGCTTATTGTGAATTACAAAATCCTGTTTAAGAACCTGAATCTAATGGATCTTACCATCATGATGATGAGCTCATTATGAAAATTTCCTCTGTTTATGCTTTTGTAGTAACAACTATTTGCATTGTGAGTTTAGAACTGGATTTATTCTAGTGACTTCAGAAGTCATTAAGTGGCTACTGGAGGAATACACGCTGGAAGTCTCCTACTGAAAGTGACCCAAGAGGTAAGAGGCAAATCATCAGAATAGTTCAGATGTTAAGTTTCAAGGTACTCCATCAGGATTTTATGAACCCTAGAGTTAAATATGATATGAAGAAGCACCACGAAGGACTATAGCTGATGATCTCTCACAATGAAGAAGTCACTAACCATTTTAATGAGGTGTTCGGTATTGTGCTTTCATCAAAAAAAGGCTGACAAGGACTGACTAGGTCATGGAAGATTAAATAATAGAATATATATATATATATATATATATATATATATATATATATATATATATATATATATGGGTCTACTTCGTAAGAACGAAATACCACAACACCGAAACCCACAACACTGAGACCAGAATCACAAAACCCTGGAACACTGAAAAGTGTGAAATTCAAAATCCTGATATTACGGGATTTTGATTTAGTGTGTTTGGTGTTCCGCTGTAGATAAGTATGTATGTGTAAGTGTATTTGTGAGGGGTATTGCTGTGTGTAAGTGTGTGTTGTGACTGTGGTGTGTGTGTGTGTGTGAGAGACTGTAATGTGTGGGTGTGAGTTTGCCTTGTGTGTCTGTTTGTGCGATCTCAGAGTTATAATATTAAAGTAGAGGGTTGTGGGGATGCAGCCCCCCATGTGGGGGATGCAGGAGGGATTGCCCCCTACCTATCTCTAGTGTAGGGTTGTGTGTTTGGTAGTTTGGGGCAGTTGTGTGTGTGTTTGTGTGTGTTTTGCAGTTACACGGTTTTCGGTGTTCCGGGGTTTCTTGATTCTGGTCTCGGTTTTGTGGGTTTCAGTGTTGTGGTCTTTCGTTCTTACGAAGTAGACCCATATATATATATATATATATATATATATATATATATATATATATATATACACACACACACACACACACATACACACCGCATTCAATTACAGAAAGTTAGACACTGGATTATAAAAAAATACTCTTGTAAATAAGACCTTGCTATCCGTAAAATAACTGGGCCTTGCGACTTGAAGTAAGACTTATCCTGAAACGATGGTTTCAAATCTGGATATCAGTGAAGTGCCATTGTAGATGACACCAGTTCCATGGCCTCACAATAGCTGACATAAAAGAAACTCCATTCATCAGATATTAGGATTATATCTACAAGGAGCAAGCAATGCATCGCATGTTTCTTTGGGGAAGTTCTGTTTGTCATTAACAATCTTATCTGCAGTAATGCATGAAGAATTTTCACATTGACAAGAAGAAAAAAACCCTGTGAATGCTAAGAAAGGTGGGCTACATAAAAGATTCACCACCCAAAAAAACCTTTGCTGGATGATTACATACAGCATTGCTATCAGATAAGAAATGTTTTTTGTATGCCACATAATGTGCATCCAGACTAAATGTGTACCCCAGTAGATAGGTCCTCCTTCACTTGTAGAGTAAGTGCTGCTCCACAAGCATATCCCATGAAGTTCAGACTCATACTATGATTCACAAAACTCTGCTAGTCTGGAGGTGCCATTTTATCCAGAGCACTAGTTGGTACTGCATTTTAGACAGCAAAATGAGAAGCCAAGATCTTTTGCACTGTTCCCCTCAATGGCATGATCCAGTAAAGAAATACTAGAACCTCTTGAGATCTTAGACAAATTCCTACTAAACCAGATTAGTATCATGAGTCCAAATCAATAGCTACCAAACTTGATGTGTACCAGGTGGTGGTTAGATTACAAATCTGACACGATCACCAATTTCATATTTTTAAAACCAAGGTAAAACACCAGGTCAACTGAGTGCCCTAATCACCTGAAGTTAGCTGAAACACTCTGAAATACAAAGTAGTTCCATGGCAAATGCATTGGTATCATTATCCACATAGGAATTAAAGTCACCGCAGAGTAATTATCTCAGGTGACTAGGTACCAAATGAAGATGGAAACAATATCTCTTGCAGAAACTCCTAAGGTAACCAGGTGGAAGATAAACTGTGTAAATCTGCAATTCACTCATATTGCTCAAGCAAGGTTTCAGTAGTGTTGGGACATGCCATTATGTACCTCAGACAATGAGAAAAATCAATTGAATATTACTGCCAATGTTGCTTTGTCTTGCACTGGGAATAACATCAAATAGAGACCTGCAGGAATGGACTGACTCAGAAAAATGTGGTGTAAAGTTTTCATCCAGGAAGGTCAGCATAATAAAGCAATCTGGTATTAAATAATACAGCCCTAGATAAGTTAAGGGTGAGAAGAGCCTGTCTAAAGATGACTGATGGAAGTCTAATGGAGGATGTGCCAGGCGAGATAGGAGTATATGGCAGTTTCCAGCTTGTCCATCCTGGAGCAGGGAGGGGGCTCTAACTTACAACTTGGATGACTATAGTAGGAACAATGAGTATTGCACCTGCACAGCACAAGCCTGCAGAGTAAATACTGACAAGTGGTGCACAGCACTTATTATCCCAGGAAGTGCTGAGTTGGGGAGTGTGTCTGCCTGTTTGTCTGTCTGGAGACATGTGCACCAAACAGGAATCATTGTGGAGCTCAGGGCTGTCTCTGTGGGGAGAAAGCACCAGGCTAGGCCACTCCACAAGACATGCTAGCTGGCCAACTACCTACCACCTGACACCTGTCACCACTACATGACTGAAAGGGCTGATTACTTTCCTGGCAGGAACAAATGTGACATAAGGCTCTTGCCTAGCCTGGAGATGCCCAGCTCTTGTCTCTCCAGATCAAATGGGCTAACTGAATACTGGTGATGAAGACACCATGAAGGGGGAGGGATAAAAAAGATAAAGGAAGTATTACTTCAATGTCTCTCATCCAGAGAAGGGGACATCTGCTGAGGCAAGTTTTGTCCTCTGGGGATGCCTCATCATCTCAGACTTGATTTCAGCTCTTAGATCAAAGCATATGACAACATTTAATTTCACATTTCCCTGTTCTAGATTCATAGATTAGTACTAAACTAACTGCCCTTGTGGGCCATTTTAAGCCTAGTCAATTATCCTTTGTGAGACTCAAACCCAGCACCTTGTGTTTGTAAGGCAAACATCTTAACTATTAGGCCACCCTCCCAACCCCAACTATATAGCTATAATATTTAACAATTCCATTCCTGTGTCATCTTAAAGATACCACAAAATCAACAGCTGAAAGGTCAAAAGGGAGAAGAGGAATGAGATACGCCATAGAATTGTCATATGATTGTGACTGGTCCAAAATATTAAGAAAAATAAGGCAAACATGATAACGCATCTAAAAAAAAATAACCTCCATCAAGTAACATAGAACCTGCATTCAAATAAAATACTGATAGTCCAAGGAAAATATTGATATCCATATGAGAGGTAAACTAAGCTTAAGCAAATGTAATTATTTTTTTCTGGGGAAAAAATTGTAAAGACTGTACAAAGCCTGTAACTGATATTTCCAATGAATCAGGTAGCATGTAAAATGTGTAAAATTTGCAAAGCTATACCATAATCATACAGCTGTTTTTTGCAGAATTTCTTAAAGTTTTGAGAGTGATTTCAACAGACATGCGTGGCAAAGCTCAGTTTTTTTTTGTTTATTATTTTAAACCTAGTTCAGTAGACTTTCTGGCCTGAGAGCTCTTGTCTGAAATTCATTTGACATCAAGTAGATTCACAGCTGGTGATTATATTTAAACAAAATTATATTGTGTTTATGTCATGGGTGATTTAAATCACTAATATTTCAGTCTTATATTTTTGTTTCACTGACCCTGCTTAGGGCTACCTAGCTACACATATGTGCATTTAGTTGGCTTGTCACCCATTCAGTGTTCCAAACAGAAGAATTCTGCATATAAGGAGTGAAAAACAGAAAGTTTCAGGTATCAAATGCATCCCAAATAAAGCTTGCAGACTAATAGACTCATAAGAATAAAAAGGCTGAGCAGATGCAATTGCTTTCGTTGGTGTGCTGCAGCACACAGAGCTTCCCACTGCCAATGGGGTGGGTGAAGTCAGAGATAGAAAACAGCACAGTTTGCTCATTGCTGACTAATATCAGAAGAAAATAATGTATCCACTTGCTATCAGAATGAATAGATTAGTAAACAGGATAAGAGGCTTTATAGCAGAAACAGATTAATGCAAAAAAAAAAAAAAATCTAAGGAACTAGAACTAAAAACACCCAAACCATGAGACCAAATCTGCTGAGGATTGCAAATTAGTAGTCATCATAGAATCTCCCACCAACACTGGTGTTCTCCAGGAAGTGCTGCCACAGACAAATAACTTGTCTCAGAGGTATCAAAACTAAATGTCAAGAAATGCATAATAGTGGCCTTTCAGAAATCATCCACCACCAGTAACTATCACACTTGTCCTTCTGGAAATAATCCACCACCAGTAACTATCATATTGACAACACACCCCCTAAGAGCTGAACCAGTATTCAGGAACTCGAGGATACACATACACAGTAATCTAGCCTTTGACCATCACGTGTCTAGAGTAGCAAGGAAATCATTCTATGTTATGCAACTCATAAAGGTGTGGCATTTAGGTCCAACTAAGTAATGGTTCCACTGTATTAAGCATTCATCAGATGTATCATTCAGTACAATGCACAGTTTGTAATTTACCTAACCAGGCACATCCAAGAATTGGAACATCAACAGAGGCTCCTCACTGAAAGAAAACACGGAGTAAGTAACATGTCCAGTGCTGATCACCTCAAAGCTCTGTCCCTGTATTCTTGTCTCCTACAGGCTATTGAGGGGACATCCAAACCTGGCATACAAGGCATTGTCAGGCCCCACCCTGATGGACCTCCTGCATATTCACAAAACAAACAGCACCAGTTTTACCCATTCTGAAGACTTAAACCTTGCCTGTGATATAAATAGGACCTGCTGGAGAGACAGGTATGTATCCCAGAGACTACTCTGTCTATGGAACAGACTCCCCATCCATGTAAAGCAGAGTTCCTCCCTAATCCAATGCAAGTGTAACTTAGAACAATTAGATGGAGGGACAGGAAATTCGTCCCTCATCTCTGAGGCTGATCATGACTTTAGGTTTAATTTTAATGTTTCTACTATCCCTATAGAAAAATGCTTAACATTATCACCTGGAGTTCAAGATATGTGACCTTAAAACACTTTATGAACCAAAGATGTTCTTCTTTACAACTCTTTTAATAAATACAGTTATCCCTTATAGAGCAAGAAAATGGATTTTGTTCGCCTGGAATATAGGCTAAACTTGCTACATTCCTTCAGTCCTCACAAAAATCTCTATTCTAAATAAGATTTCTCAAAATCTAACAGCTTGCCACAGATTTGTATAGTTTACTCCAAGAATTTACAAGAATGTTTTCATTGCACATTCAGAATACTATCCATCTTCAGTGCTTGGTTAGCAAATAATCAACGCATGCTTATGAGTTTCTCTAAATCATTTTTGTTTCTATGTCTCACCATCCCATTCAAAAGGAATATGACTGTTCCACTTTCATTTCCCTCATTTCTCTATAAGCACACTATATGGAACATTGCACTCCTTTGTTCAACAAAGTCTCTACTTTTGAACTGCTGTACTGCTGATGTTCATAATTCAATCTAGCTTCTAGCATTTGCAAACCTAAAACAATTCTCGCAAATGCAGAAAAGGAGTTTCTCCATACTAGGTACCACTTCTTGGAATATATTACCTTTTGAAATACATATAATTTGAAATCACTACCATGCTTTCAAAGTACCTTCACTCTATTCCTTTCTAAACTGGCAAGTACAACTGTTTGTATTACATAGCATTAACGTCAGCAGATACCCTCTAATCCCAAAATTCAGCAAGCCTAGAAGTTTCTTTCCTCCTATAATGCATTCTTTTTTAGTATGCATTGATTCATTACTTCTACCATTGCTTATTTAATCCACACATATTATAAGGTGCAATCTAGAACTATTTTAATACACTTTAGCATGCAAGTGACTCCCAGAGAGACTGCTGTTCTACAGCTCCTATTTTAATACATTATTAAAATCGCCTTTATTGTGCTATTACTTTTATGTTTATACAATCTGTGATATATATATATATATATATATATATATATATATATATATGTGTGTGTGTGTGTGTGTGTGTGTGTGTGTGTGCATGTATGTATTGGGCATAGTTTTGTCTGTCTGTTTGTTTGTTTGTTTGTTTGTTTGTTTGTTTGTTTGTTTGTTTGTTAACTAGGTTGGTTGACTGTTGCTTCGGCCCTTTTCAGTCATGGCCTAGGTGCCCTGGCACAGCATTACACAACTAAGTTCATAGTATAGAAATGACAATATAGAATGTGCTATTAAACTTTTCTTGATAATTTGTGGACTACTTTTTTTGGTGCATTGTGAAATTAAAAAAAAGAATATCAGACACAAACTTATACAATTAAGTTCTCGGTTACTGTAGATAAATGGTGATTCACCAGGTCTATATCATAACATCGAAGTTCTCTAACATTGAATGTTATTATATCAAACCCTAAACACTGAAGTGTGAAAACATCGAACAGTCAGAATAGCAAATTTTTTCCCCAGGGAAAAAATTTGCTATTCCGAGAAACATACACACAGCACAAACACGCACAAAAAACAGCCATCTAGACACATACACTTAAAGTCCTACACCTAAACTAAACTTTACATACAGTACTAGATATCCACTTACCTTAACCCAACCCTAACCCTAAGGTCCGTCACTATCGCACACTCACCTCACCCGCGCCCTAACCCTAACTCACCTAACCCGCCCCCTAACCCTAACCTACACACAATCGCACACTTACCTGAACCTGACCAGTAATGCTCCAACATATCGAATGCTGAAAACAGCAAAGCCACAGCAACGGCCCACCGAATTCTTTCCCTGGGAAAGAATTCGATGTCCTGCACCTTCGCTGTTTTGAGCGTTCGACTTTACGGGTTCGATATTATAACATTCGATGTTAGAGAACTTTGATGTTATAATATAGACCCATCTCACTATATAACCTGACATAATGTGTTGTGGACCACGTACCATCTTACAGACTGAAGTAAGTTAAGCGTGGAACATTTTGTAATATACAAGAATTTGACTGGTGAGATGTTAAGCAGCTAAACTGATTTGCAGTAGTTCGTTCATTCTTAAGTTTGGTAGCATTTTCAAATTTTGTTTTATTTGGGATTCCTGTCTACAGAAGTAGTATACTTACCTTTTATTTAAGTTTTTGCAAAAGACTATAAGACAGCAGATTACATATGAGAGGGAGGCTATGACATCATTGCACATTTTACTATACTGCTTTGTTTGACATATGAATTAGCCTTTGTCCTTAAGTAAATTATATTTGTATGTTGCTTTTGACTGTTGAAGTCAGTTTCTAAATTCTTTGTTGACAGTAATTTTCTGGAGGTGTTAGAAGATGGTGCCAGTTAGCTGTTAACAATTTTATCATTGTTTTTATACAATTACGGAGAGGCGAAAGGATTTACCTTGGGGGAAAGATGGTTTTGTCTTCCCTTTGTAGATATCATGGTCACCATTTCATTTAAACATTGGTTCTTAGAGATGAGCATTACTTTTGTACAATATGTAACAGGTAGGACATATAATAAATGGGTAGGTATTACTGTGCTAGATAGCCAATTTATTTAGTGAAGGTTAGTCTACACTGCATTTATTTCAGGTTATTACATGAACAGTATTGCTGTTTATGCTATCCCTCTAAATGTGTTTTATAATAATTTTAGAATCCAAGCACCCATATAGCATTTTGTAGTATGCAGTTTTATTGCATTGCATTGAATTGTTACTGCCATGCTCCATTTGAATGCAGCATGATGACTAAAAAGAGACCCACCAACCCAGTTAACAGATGATGAGATAATAAAAATGACATAAAAGGATATTCTGATCATGACTAAAAACAGTTTGAGTGAACCCACCTACCTGATTAACAACAGAAAATAAAATAACCTTTTGATTGCTTTGTATATGGTATTTTAACGTATTAAGTGAGCATTTTTAAGCTCAGAGGTTAGATCATATCAGTTCAGCTTCATCTTTAATTCAACATAAGTGGTTCATTAGTGACAATGGCTTTTCTAAATACGTGGTGATTCTATGGAGACAAATAAATTCACAGCTGTAAAATAAAGTAATACAGGCACCAGATGGCCACCACAATATTTATTGTGATTACCCCTTATTCTAATGATGCTATCACGTTTGTGAGAGGACTGCTAAACTGCAGTTTGAACTTCTACTCTGAAATCCTGTGCTTAACACCCCAGCAGGAATTTTTAATTATGGCAATGTGGAACACTAAGCTGTAAAAACCTTAAAGGTTACTTTGGAGCAGTCTACTGCAGTGTTTCACACTGCTTCAGAGTTCATACCTGCTCAGGTGTGAGCTGAAGCAGCAGTCCTGTGTTAGGAGCCTGTGTTCCTGCATCAGTCATTCTGAGAACAGCTAATTTGCTCCTCCACTGCTGTCCCCATCATGCTCTTTACTTTTGCTTTATGATTTGCAAAATATCTAGTGTCACCCTGGGGCAGTTCTTCTTGCTTAAACTTTATTTTTCAGTTTCTCAGTCTTTATGAATCTAGCATCTGTCATAGCTATTCCTAAAATCATTTAGCTGTTGACACAAGTTTCAGTCACAGCTTTTTCTTTTCCATTGTAGTTTCTCTGACAGTTCTGACTACTTTTATATGCTCCTTGTCTTTTTTTATACTTATTTGTCCCACAGTTAATCTTTAAACTTCCACATCAACATAAAGTAACTTTCAATAATTGTTGAACTACTTGACTTGACTGTACTTTATGCTTGTCTGTTTTGGTGGGATATGTTCATCTGGGCAATGCACCATTTAGACTGGTGTGCCAAGAAAAAAAGGTCACTATAACTGACAGTGACGCAGTATGAATATTATCTGTAAGACAAAGACTTCACCTGTCACTGTTCAGCTAAAGTCAAAATATACAGCACATGTATACTATATGTAATGAAAGAATAGCACAACACAAGTACAGTTGTACTGCAAGATCAAAGTAAGAAAAATAACTAAGACTGCAGTCGAAGCAGTCTGGTATAAACAGTGTACAGCATGATCACATCAGAGGCAGCAGCACAATATTAATGGTTTATTTCATTTATCTGTTTATGTTGTATTTCACTCTCTATTTTAGTCTCTTCCTATCTTTCTCAATAAAGTACTTGTGTAGGTGAGGAAACACACCACAGAAGAGCACAGAGTTGGGGAGGCTAGGTAGAGAGCAGAGTAAGAAAGGATTAAGGAGAGAGAAGTATAAAACAAAAGGCACTGCTAGTTCAGCAGTTATTATGTATTTATTTCTATCTGTTAGGTGGCTGGCTAATTGTAGTAAGAATGGTTTTAACTTACCCCATCCTACATTATTGTAAGGATTTATCAAGGTCTTGATATGCAGAAAAAGTACTGCTTCCATTTGAATGAGCATCTTAGGTGTGAAATCATTTGTACCGCTAGTCTGAAGCCATGCAGGACCTTAGTTGCCTTTCCAGAATGTACCAGCTATGCAGGCAAGTAAAGTCACCACTAGCAGTTTTAAACAGAAGTCTGCATACAAAAAAAGTGTGTCCAGTTTATTTTGCATAACCAGTCATTCACAATTAACAGAGGAAAATAAAGTGGTCAGCACACTAGAGAATTCAATGATGAATGATGTTATTGCTCTGTTGTAGGCTGTGACAAGCATGCGCATGCTGTACTTTAATAGTCTGGTAAGAAAAGTTGAACCAAACAAAAATTTTGCTAGATCACAATCACTTGGTTACTATTATTCTGAAATCAGAAATTAGATAACTTTAGGGTGCGTTAACAGCTGACTGAGAGTGATGTCAGTAATGTGTATGAGTTTACATTTCTTCTTTATTGTTGAGCGCTTTCGTCTGACATTCGCCTCAAGACTTCATCAGAATAAATTAAAAACATTAAAGACTTGATTATATACAAAACTAATGTGCCACATGTGCTCAGATGTAATGCTATAAAAAATCTGGTTTGAATGACGTGTTCTGTCTCATGCTTTTTAAATCTCAAATCTGAGCTTCATCTGTAGTAATTGTTATTTTATAAAGTACATGGTTGGATACACTGGTTCCCTGATTAACAGGAATTTAAATAAGTTAGAGATTTTTTGGAACGATATAATTTATTATTGTAAAATAATTTATGTAAGATGGTTTACAGTATTGGACATTCCAAGTACTTTTTTTCTGCCTGCTTGGGGGTCACAAAGCTGTATTGTGTTTAGGGTTGATTGATTGGGCTTCCAGCCTATCATTTTTTTAAGATTTTAACATGTGACACACTAGCTTTGTATATAATCAAGTCTTTAATGTTTTTAATTTATTCTGATAAAGTCTTGAGGCGAATGCCAGACGAAAGCACTCAACAATAAAGAGGTTGAGTGGTTGAACAGTTTGTCTCCTTGCAGTTCTGTTTTCTTGGTTTACTGGTGCTTTGTATTCTTAGTTTTCATTTATTGGTGATTGTTCTTTTTAAATTGATCAATGCCAGAGCCAGAGACCAAAACTTGGCATTCTGAAAAGAGTTCAGTTTCTGTGTGCAGTTTATCTTTTAAAGGCATGCACAATGTTAAATGTGCAGAATCTTAAAATCACAGTGCTTAAAACTTTCCTTTGTCCTTACCTTGAAGTGCGGAACCCCAAGAATTGTTAAATATATATATATATATGTATATATATATATATATATATATATATATATATATATATATATATATATATATATATATATATATATATATGTGTAGATATATACTGTATACACACACACACACACATATAAAGAAAAAGAGTGAGAGAGAGAAAGAGGTGTGGGCATCTGGCAAAGCATTCAAAAGGCTGGTTCAGGGAACACAGTCCCCATAAAAAGTTTGAAAAAAATATATTTTTAGGATTTAATATATTTAATATTCTACCAGTCAAAATTAGTTAGGAAGCCTATCATAAAATATATGTGGCACTGGTATGTATGTTGTGGTTGCTTACTGCAGTAGCAGCTTCTATTTATCCTTTTGGGTATGACGATAAATGCCAAGGAATATGGAGAATGTAGTACTTGCTACAGTAGGAGAATTTCTCCATTACCCAGTGTGCAGTAATCTCATAGCTAATTATAATATCTTGGAGGTACCCTCTCTACATGGGTGGTTCTGTATTTTTATCTCATATGAACAAGAATGTTATTTTAAGATTCATCTTACGTGCTTTCAGTGTATATGTGTTATTAATTTTATTTGATTTTTGATAGTTTAAGCTTATCTATGGACTGTTTAGTGTTGTGACATTCTAGCAGCTCTCCTACACAATCTGTATGCTGCTGTAAGCAATCCTAGCAACACTGCTCATCAGGTACAAGTCTGGATCCAGAATAATGCATGGGATTTTATTTTAAACCACTCCTTGGTCTGGGTTCTAGTAAAGCAGATTATTATGGAGCTATCCTGTTTTTTGAGAGAGTATCTTATGCCTTATCTCTGGAGGCTTTATTTTATTGGAGTTTAAAAGTAACCTGCTGTTTTTTAGCCACAAATGATGTGCAATGAACTGATTTAGCCCTTCTGTAGAGTTTTCAGCCTTGTACCCCATAAGCAATTTCTGAATTATTTTGCATATCGTGATAATTTGGATAAACTGGAATATTATCAGTTATACAATAACTGTCCATTAATATTTGAAAACTAGCACGCTGATTGGTCATCCCAATCAGCTTGCCTGTTGTCAGTCCAAGCATATATCAATGGAAAAGGTCCAGTCACCCGGACTTATTTCCATTGGTATATACTATAACTTATATATATGTGTATGTATATATATATATATATATATATATATATATATATATATATATATATATATAAATTAATTTTTTTAACAAAAATAAATAAAATCTGAAATCTGCACTCCGGACATACCAGAGAGACAGGATGGAGAAAATACTAAGAAAACCAGGTATGTTATTCAAAACTAAGACACATACCTGATTTTTCTTGCATTCCTCCATTCTGTCTCTCTCCTGCCCCTAAACTGTCTGAAATGTTTTTTTGTTTTTTTTAATTATTAAAAAAAAAAAAGAAAAATGGAGCAATGGAGACCTTCTTTTCACCGTTGCTTCCTTTGCACAGCATTGATGTACTGCATAAGTGTAGAAACACAAGTCCCATACACATGCGCAGTGCATCAGACAAAGCCCCAGGATACTGGAAAAATGTGGAAGGGTACCACGGAGGCATTATACAAAAACATTATTTATGAAAAGTAAGTATTTTTTTCTTAAATAATGTCATTGTATAATAGCAATAACCGACTCCGTGGTGTGGTATATTGAAGATTTACCCACAGTTGGCTTTATTTAATCACTTCGGCTTTGCCCTCATGATTAAACCACATCAGCCATGGGTAAATCTTCAATATACCACACCAACATTGTCGGTTATTGCTTAATTAATTTTCACAGATTCTTTAAACAAGAGGGTCTCCAGAGTGATCTTTTGGAACATTTTTGATAGTGAAGACTTATCATATAGTCTGTATTACATTTCTGGTTTGCTGAAGAACCAGTTGCTAGATGGCTGTGAGAAGCCCTGACAGACACACCTGTAAATGAGTAATGAATAAGCATCAGATGCCTTGGAGAAGCTTTGAAACAAAACTTTATCAGTGTCATCACTGTTGACATATGTGTGCATATAGCCTGTTATCATACATAGCTACTAAGTCGACACAATGACCTAGCAAAAAGATGTGGTATCTGGGACAATAGAATGTTGGCTCGGGAAAAGAAATAGCTGCCTGTGAGTAACCATCTCCAAAACATTTGTTGGGGATGGCAGAGAAAGGTGATGTGTCCCTTGGTCTTCCTTTGCATATAAGAATTATGATTGTCTTAAAATTAAAGACAAAATATATTCGCACAGTATTCTGTTAACCATAGTTCATACTGGCTTGATGAAGTAATAAGTTTCCATAGGTCCACGTGGTTTGCTGGCAATCTTCAGAAGTAGGATTAATTTGTCTGCCACTGTGTAAGAGTTTTCTTATAGCTTTGGTCAGACAGGCCTGTGTCTGAACTGGGAAGTGACTAGAGTTGCATAATATTAGTTGATAAGAGAAAATAGTAACTGGCTTGGATGACTAAAAAGTTCAGTAGTCATAGCTGGGTGTGAAATAAAGATCAATGAGAAGTGATCCTCATGAGGTGTGTTGTTTTTCCCATCCAAGTCCTCTTCTGAGGTTCTATGAATGCAGGTTTATAATCACTTATCTGCATTTTAGTGCTACACATCTATTCTTTAATTTCTTATAATTTGTAGGGAATACTGATGCATTGGATTTTATATGCTGCTTCAGACTTGTCTATTTTTAAAAGGTCAGTTTTAATGACCCATATAATCAAACATGTTACCTTTAGACCTGATCTTTAAAGAAGGAGCATGTTGGTTTACCAATTGCAGACAGTTATAGCTGAAATACAGCTCATGTACTTCTGCGTCAGACAGTATGAGAAATGGTTCTAGTTTGTTTGTATGATATGCTGTCCTCTTGTCTCACACAAGAATGCTTTCATTCTCCTTTGCCCAGACTGCTCTGGAATGACATATGGAGTGAGCCTACTTTAAATATGGTAGGTATGGACTATGATTGCTATGAAAGCCTAGCAAGATTCTAGTGGTAGAGTTACTTCTGTTTAGCAAACTTCTTTGTAAGCCACACCTCTATTGAGCAGGTTGAAATTTAATGTATATAATGAATGTAAATATTACTCAAGCTCATGTTCTCAGACTGATTTGTTTTATATTACTGTAGTAAATTTCATGTCTTTTTGTTTGTTTATCTGCCTGTCTGTATGTTTAACTTTCTGAGCAGAATCCATTTTAAATAGAGAGTCAAGGAGCATTGTTCCAGAATAAACTGGACACCAAAATAATAACAGAATATACAAATAAGGCATCTAAATTGCAAAATGTATAGTAGTAGTTATACATTTTCTGATTACCTGCTTAATGTGTTCAAGTGTATGGGAAAGCTAGCACCTCTGCTAGCATGTGAGGGCAAAATTGCAGTCTTGGAAGGGGTGCGAACCATGCACTTACATATCATGTATACCTGCAGGCAATTTACCAAACTACCAGCTCAACAAGATCACATTGTTGGCAGTGTATGGAAACTGGAGCACTAAGTAAAAAGCCATACAGATCCTGGAAGTTCATGCATTCTCCACTTAGAAACCCTACCAGCCAGGAACCGAACCTGAGAATCAAAAACTGTGACATAGTATACTAAGGGTCTATATTAGAACACCGAACATTTGAAATGTTGAGTGTTCTAATATCGAACCATTTTCAGCGAACGCTGAAAATATCAAAGTAAAAGAAAACCAAATGTTTTCCTAGGGGAAAGAATTTGGTTGTCTGTTTCTGTTGCTTTGGTATTTTCAGTGCTCTGGTGGAAAGTTACGGGTTGGGTTCAGGTAAGTGTGTGGATGTGTGGGTTAGGGCGGGTTAGGTGAGTTAGGGTTAGGGTGCGGGTCAGGTAAGTGTGCGATTGTGTGGACATGAGGGTTAGGGCGGGGTAGGTGAGTTAGGGTTAGGGCCCGGGTAAGGTGACTGTGCAATAGTGATGGACCTTAGGATTAGGGTTTGGGTTAAGGTAAGTGGATAGTTAGTGGTGTATGTATAGTTTAGTGTAGGGTTAGGTGTAAGAGTTTAGGTGTATGTGTGTGGATTGCTCTTTGTTTGGTGTGCTTGTGTTGTGTGTATGTGTTTTGGAACAGTGAATTTTTTTCCCTAGGAAAAAAATTGCTGTTCTGAATGTTCGATGTTTTGCATTTTCGATTGCTAGGGTTCGATATTAGAGCACTCAACATTTTGAATGTTTGGTGTTCTAATATAGACCCTATACTAACCCCTGCACCTGTGTTTTACCCTCACTGAGACCAATACATTTAAACCCTCCAAAACATGTAATGCATGTTTATAATATGTAACTGGAAAAAATGCCTGATGCAAAAATGCTTACTGCTTATTACTTCTAATTATTAAATAGCAATAAATATGTTTTTGCATTTTAAAATAATTGAGCAGGTAGGTATGTTTTTTTTTCGTTAGGTATAAAGATGGAAACCTTGCTGTCCCAAAAGCTTGCCAATTTCCTGACAGTGATAATTCACCCACTGAAATGGTTTCTGCATTGACACCAAAGTCCAATTAGTCCAATTTCTCTTATTAGGATTGAGGCATTGTCCAGATTGTAGGAAGGAGTAGCACATTTTGAGATGTTTCTATATACAATGGTATGCATCACAACCAATGTTTCCTTCATTTTCTGATGCTGAGTTAACATTTGTCTCTGGTTGAGATAAAAGTATAATTCAGAAATATTTCAGGCCTTTTATCAAACTTATCCTGTCTGTTTGATGGTAACACAGTAAACTGATTTCCTGATAATGGACTGAAAATTTAAGAAACATTTTAGCAACTATTACAGTAACTAACTATCTTTTATAATGAGACCAATGCATATGACTCTGCAATTTTGTTTCTTAAACTTCTGCAATTGAAGTAGCTTTATTCCTTTATCCCTTCCATCAGCTGGATAATTACAAGAATCCAAAAGAGTGCTGGGATAGATACAATTATACCCTGAGTTAAGCATATGCCTCCTGTCATTTTAGAAGACAGAGTGGAAGGAAACTGTATAGGAAATCTGTTAACTCTGTATTAATTTAATCTCTCCCCAAAATAGCAGACATTAGGCCTTCTACCTTGAATGCCCCAAATTATAATCAGATTACTTCAAGTGGACTTTTGTTTCATATTAGTGTGTCAAGAAGCAGGTATAGCCCTCCAATGTTGGTGACTCTGCCCCAAACCCCTGCTGTTTACAGCCATTTGCAAGGACATCTTTATTTAAGTAAAAGGTAAGTATCTGGTGTTGCGCAAAAGTTAAATGCATTTCTTTCTCCTTTGTCTGGAAAATTTCAGCTGAGCAGGAAATTTAAAAAGCAATTTTTTCTTGCTCGGTTGAAAAGATTTTCTAACATTTCATAGGTTCATAGGTGTGTACTAGGCTAATGGCCCTGGAGCCTTTACAAGCCTAGCCCATAGAAGTGCCCTAGCATCATGCCAACCCACATTAGTTCCGAGGGGCTCTATCAAGTAGAGCCACTGTAGTGATCCCTAGAGTGAGCTTTCTACTTCCTATCCACTCATCAAGAGTTTTCTTGAAGAGGACCAGTGAGGTGCTCTGCTTGACATGAATGGAAAGTCTGTTCCATAGTATGGGTAGTCTCTGGGCTATGAACCTGTCCCTCCAGCATGTTCTGTTGATTGCGGTAATGAGGTTGAGGTCTCTGGAGCATGTGGTGTGGAGGGATTTGGATTTCTTTAGATGTAGCATTTTTAACAGAGTTGGGTCAGACATGGCTTTGTAAGTTGAGCAGAGATCGCCTCTTAGTAGACGATATGAGACAGAGAACAGCTGGAGTTTTTTGAGTCTGTCCATGTAGGACATGTGTTTAAGGCCTAGGATCCACTTCATGAGGTACTTTTGTGGCCTTTCCAGCTCTTTCATGTGTCTAGTGAGGTACATGCCAAATGGGATATTATACTCGATGACTGGCCTAATGAGGGAAGAGTAGAGAGATATGATGACCTCTTTCTTCCTGGATGCAAAACCCTTGGTAATGAGATGTGCCACAGAGAACAACTTTCTGACCACAGTGGCAATGTGGTAGTCGAAGGAGACGTTGCTGTCAACTTGTGTCCCCAGATCTCTTACAATGCCTTCATTGTTCAGTGGGCTCCCATCAACGTAGTAATTAGTGGTAACTGAGTTTTTCCCAAAGGGAATGATAACACATTTTTTGGCATTAACCTTAAGGCCATGGTTTTGACTCCAGTCACTGGTCTCAGTGAGGCCTTTCTGTAGGATGTCTACATCACTTTGGGAGTTAACAATGACTTCTAGCTTGCAGTCATCTATGAACTTGTTCATCCAGAGTCCCTCTGTGTTGGCCTGGACTTCTGAGAAGTAGATGCCAAACAGAAGAGGACCCAGGACTGATCCCTGTGGGACTCCACTTGTGACTGGTCAGCAGTCTGACTTGGAGTCTGCGACTTTCATACTCTGGGTTCTATCTGTGAGCCAATTTTCAACCCACCTAGTGATATAGGAGTTGATGCCTAGTTTGGTGAGTTTATCAATAATTCCTGAGTGGGGAATGGTATCAAAGGCCTTGGCCAGATCAAAGTAGGCTGTATGAATTGCCTTACCCTCATCCATAGCTCTGGTGACTGACTCAAAGAAGTCAACCAGGTGGAGCAGGCATGATCTACCTTTCACAAAAACCAAATTGCGTGGGATCTAGAGTTTGAAGATTCCTTATATCCTTGTTAATTAGGTCCATGATAATGCCTTACATATCAGACTCATCAGGCTAATGGGGCAATAATTGCTAGGGTCTATAGTCATTCCCCCTTTTAGGAGAGGGATGACTGTAGCAGTGCACCATTCAGTAGGGACAAAGCCTGAGTTGAGGCTGTGATTGAACAGGGCACACAGATGTGGTGCCAGTTTACTTTGTAGTTCATAGGTTCATAGGTTCATAGGTGGTACTAGGCTATTGGCCCTAGGGCTTATACAAGCCTAGCCATAACAATTCCTTGGCTATTTCTTCCCACAATATTTACTTCCCTGGACCCCTGTCTAGCAGGGTGACTGATGTGATCCCTGGGGTGAATTCCCTATCTCCCATCCAATCGTCAAGGTTGCTTTTGAAGAGGGCCAAAGAGGTGCTCTGCTTGACATGTATGGGCAGTCTATTCCAGGGTCTGGGAAGTCACTGGGTCAGGAACCTATCCCTCCAGCATGTTTTGTTCATTGTGATGACAAGGTTTAGATCTCTGGAGCATGTGGCTCTGAGGGACTGGGATTTCTTTAAGTGTAGCATGTCCAAGAGCTCTGGGTTTGACATGGCCTTATATGTTATGCAAAGATCGCCTCTGAGTAGACAATATACGACGGTCAGCATACGGCTTCTGCTTTAGGCCTGTGATTCTTTTAGTGAGGTATTTCTGTGGACTTTCCAGTTGTTGCAGATGTCTTGTGAGGTACATACCAAATGGGGCATTGTATTCTATAATGGGTCTAATATTCATGCAGAACACATCCATAGATATTGTCAGGTCCCATGGAAGCTGTATTCTTGGCCTTGGACAATGCAGCTTTAACCTGTGCTGCAGTAATGCTGGGTGCCTGGCATTTCTCTGATATTGTGACTGGTCCTTTGGGGAGGGGTAAAGTTGGCACTGAATCTGTCAGCCAGTATGTTGGCAATATCTGTTGGCTCAGTATAGGAGGAACCATTGTGCAGTAACTCAGAGCAAACCTGGGTATTACCATGGAGATTCTTGATATAACAATAGAAGGCTTTGTGGTTCTTTTTAGTGTCTGCTGCAATTCTGACTTCATAGCTGGCTTTAGAGGTTTTGATGAGGGATCTCAACTTTTTGTTGCAGCTAATAAGGGAGCCTTTCCAGTCTTGGGACTTCACCTTTTCTGCAACAGTTTCTTCCTTCTGTAGTAGAGTTTATTAATGGCAGGGGACCACCAGATTGGCTTCCTTTTTTGGAGGAGAGCATCTTGGTTCTGTTGAGTATGACTAGTTCCATGCATTTATGTAAGTGTTTGTACAGTGCACTGGTGTATGATTCGGCAGTCATGCATCTATTTTCCATTGACATGGGTGCCGTGAAGTTAGCTACCTCTGCTTTTAGAAGCCCAAAGTCAACTTTGGAGAAGTTTTTCATGGTGGTTACCTTTGTGGAGGGGGGTGAGATGTGGATTTCCATGGTGATTAGTTTGTGGTCAGATCTAACCACAGAGGAATTGACTATTGGTGTAGAGCAATGGTTGCCCATATTAGTAATAACCAGGTCAAGGATGTTGCTTCCTCTAGTGGGGGTAAGAATGAGCTGGTCCAGGGCATTGGAATTGATGAATTCCAGGAAATGTTGGGCCAGTCTATTGGTGCATGAGTAGTTTTCTCAGCTGATGGAGGGGTAGTTGAAATCGCCTAGCATGAGAGTGTTGGGTTGGACCCTAATAGTTTACAGGGTGCTTAGGAACATGGAGTGAGAGTCTTGGGACATGGTTGGGGACCTATAGCAGTCTATGACCTGAATCACCATCTTACCCAATGTTAGTTGTACCTAAAGTATCTCAGGTGCATTATGCTGGGCTACTAGTCGGGAGGTGTGCATATCCTTTATGAATATGGAGACACCACCACCTTTGGAGCTTCGGTCCATGTTCTGGGGCCGAAAGGTATGGAATGAGTTATAACCTGGTAGTGCAGGGGTGCTTTCTGCTGCTGTAAACCAGGTCTCCATTACAGCACAGATGTCAATGTTCTCCATTTTGAGGAGTGCTTCGAGCAAGTGCAGCTTGAGATTTAGACTTCTAGCATTGAGCATCATGACCCTCAGATTGCATTTATTTATAGCTGTTATGGTGGTAATTTGGTCTTTGGAACACCACCTAAAAAAGGCACTATAGGGGTGGCAAGAGCCCTAGCCAGTATCCAGAAATGCAGGGATAACAGATGCAGGCCATCTCTGGCAAACCATCAAGGTCTGTCAATCATGTCATCCCAAGCAGACAGCTACTGGATCCCCTTAGAATGACACCAGAAACTTAGTCAATTGTTGAAGTCAATCATTTTCTGCTTGCACTGCGGTATCATTCTGGGCGATGGTAGGATGCTGTTCAGGGCTAGGGTCATACCTGCCTGGGCAACATTATTCGAGAACTCCTCCATGTCTCCCTTCATGCAGTCCAGGGAGGTGCATCCCAGATCATTCACAACCACATGGACAGTGACAGAGTCATACTTGTACTTGGTGTGGAGTGACCTGAGTGCATTTGTTATGTGTTGGATTTTGGCACCTGATAGACAGTTGACTGTTACCTTCTCCTTATTCAACCTATTGAGTGGGACATCAATGTGCCTCACTATCAAGTCACCTATGATTACTGTAAATGGCAAGCTGTTCTGCCTTAGGGGCTTAGATTGAGGGGCACACTGTGTAGGTGAGCTATGTGTCTTGTGATTTGTGCTGTGTTGTGGTGGTCGAGTGCGTTTCTGCCTTGGAGCTCTCTGCTATTTGGATAGATTTCTATTGAGACCCTCCACAAAGATGGGTGTATGGTTTGTGTTTTTATGTGAGAGCTGTGATGGTGGGTGTTCTGGAGTGCTATGAGTTGCATGTGGTGTGGTGCAGGTGTTGACCCTCTCCTCTTGACCAGCTATTCTGGTCTTGGCTTGAGAGTGCATATCTTCCAATTTGGATATATAAGTGCATCTCTCACAAGTCTGAGTGTTGGGTGGTAAGAGGAGAGGGTTGTCTGTGTACATGAGGCAGTTGCTACACTGCCTCAGAATGTCCAACTTCACCAGGTTAATAGGAGGAAAGCACAGGGAACTGCCCATTAGACATGCCAGGAGGGATAGTCATTATTACTAAGTACTGGAGCTGTTTCCTTATATATTTCTTTTACAGGAAAATGTCACTCAAGGTGTCTGAGCCTGTACAGAGCACTGCCAAACACTTGAGGGGAAGCTAATGCATAGACCCTGAAAATTTCAGGATGAAGTATTTAGACAGATATTCTAAAGTTAGGAAGAAATCAAGCAGTACTGACTGAAAATAAAGAATTAACTTGTCATGAATGATGAAAAGAGGGGAATCGCATGAATGGCTACAGCCTGGCTACTACTAATGCTGGTCTCAGCACAGATTCACTCTGTTGGGATGCAGTACTCCTTTGCTTCTTCTATCAGCAGAAGCAAAATGTTAGCACCAATCACAAGAAGAGAAGCAGGCCACAGCCTGTTTGGTGATCCACAGTCTTGTCCCAGATGATGTAAGGGTCTGCAGGCTTGCAACCTTTTTCTGGTAGATGCCTTGAATTGCAACCAGACCAATCAGGTACGTTAAGCACAGACACTCACTTTCGAACCAGAAAGAGTCAGGAATCAATGCACTCTGCTCCTACTCTCACCAGGATCAGAATATAAGCACAAATTCCAAGCTGTCACCCATAAAGCAGTTATTAAGCTTTCTTTTAATTTAATTGTAATTTACTTTTTCACTCAATTCTAGTATATTCCTATCCAGCTTGCAGGTAGTCAGGAATATTGTAAATAATTAATTGACCATCACTAGACAATGATATAAATTAATTGAATCTTCCCAACTAAGTAACCATGTAGCGGCACAAATGATTTTATTACCTTATTCCCACTTTTTTACTTTTATGTACCATACTGTCAAAAAATATATGATATAATCAACAATATTCTTGTGACATGTTTTACGATCGTAACACTGCACTTGCGTGAAGATAGATTATATATTGCAACCAAGATTTCTTCTATGAGAATGCAGTGTTGACAGAATTCTAACCAGCCATCTCTATAAACAGTAGTTGCAGACTGTGAGTAAGGACTAAGTTTGAAAATAAGGCTGTAACAGTGACCAGAACATGATTATAAGAAGGGTAATAGTGCATTTTTAGGAACTGATACATCAGCTACAGTGAGGAAATAACCCATTACTGGCCAGTTTTTAACATCTTTGAATTACTCTGTGTTTGCCGCAAGCATTAGCAAGCACTTTGCTGTGGTAATCCCCACCTGTAGCCCATGCACCCTGTTGATACAGCCACACTCCTCATGCACTTCTCCACACACATGCAAACACGCACACACACACACACACACACACACACACACACACACACACACACACACGCACGCGCGCATGCACACACACTCTAACCTGAGATCTTTGCTCAACCAGTGCTTATTCACCTAGGGGGAATTGAGAGGTATGTAAGCCCACCAAAGACAAACACACACACACACACACACACACACACACACACACACACACACACACACACACAGACACACACACACTCACAGCCACCCCACTTGATTGCACTTGTGGACTTTCTCGCCTATTATCCCAGCAAACACAAAAATCTACACTACGTATCACCTAAGCCCCCTACTGTGACCACCCAGGCAGACCCCGTATACACACACACACACACACACACACACACACACACACACACACACACACACACACACACACACACACACACCTCCATACTCTCAACCATCCCTGTTTTCACAAAAAAGCCAGGATTTCCCCTTATAAACTCTATTTCACTACATAGATGAATGCATTCAACCAAAATGCCAGTCATTACAGTTTCATGTTTTTCCCCCTTCTTTTGCAGCTTCTTTCTGCAAAACCTATTGTTCTCTTAACTCTTTATGAGAGGTACAGTCTGTGTCTGATGTACCCCATATTACAACCAGTACTTATATATACATGGGGAGTTGAGTGGTATGGACGCCCCAAAACAACAAAAACTGAGCTTGTGTCCATGCAGCTCAATGAAAAATTCAGAAAATGCAAAAGAAGCTCACATAGTGCATTCGGAACCAAACAAGCACACTGTCTTTAAACCAATTTAAGTAATAAATTCACAACAACAGTACTTTCCAAGAAAAACCTCCTGTAGTAAAAAAAACAGGCTGTTGAGTGTTGAAATGGCAAGACCACAGTTGTAGATACAAACTGCTTTAAACCAGTTTGAGTATTAAATTCACAACAAGAATGGAAACCCCCCACAATTCTCACACACACAAACCAACTCACACAGACACAAAACATATATCGTACATATCCCTCACTAGATTGCACTCACAGACATATTCACTCCTTCTCACGTGCATATGCACGCACACACACACACACACACACACACACACACACACACACACACACACACACAAACCACTCTCACCACACACACACACACACACACACACACACACACACACACACACACACACACACACACTCTCACCTGAAATCCATGCAGCCAAACACATTTGCATGCACACCTCCCCAACTCTACCTGTCCACTAATCTTCACGGCATTTAAAAGAATAGCATTTGTTAACCTAGAGTCATGTATTTAAACATATGATAAGTGCATACTCAGTACCTCCATGACACAGGAGGGAAAACAATGAAATGTGCACTTTAACTTAACAGCGTAAAGTAAACATTGTTTGTACACATCTGATAATTACATGTAGTGAACATCATTCCACAACAACCCAGCAAACTATGTACACCAATGTGTACAAACTGAAACAATACTACTGCAACCTGTCTCATGCTGTCGTAGAAGTGATATATCACAGAACTGCACATTTGCTTGCCATGCATAACCCTGCAATACATGCTGGGCACCACTAAACAGCTTACTAGCATACAGGGGTAGATGACGAAGGACACAGTGTGACAAAACGTGGAACAGAATGAGACTGCTAAGAACAGCATTTCAAAATTGTGTTACCTCTGATACCTCCAAAACCATGCCATGAGGTCATTATATATTATTATTATCACATATCATGCTGAAGCAGATTTCTATGCTGGCACATAGTAAAAAGAAGCAATGTCCATATGTTGGCTACAGTCCAGTAGTACTAAAGGGCACAGGGAAGGGACGGGAATAGAGGAATGATTCTTTGCTTATAAAAGGGACTATAGACCCTACCTACCTGCAAAGACATGTGCAAAGACAAACACACACACACACACACACACACACACACACACACACACACACACACACATAGATGCACTCAATCAATTTCTTAGTTCCATGTGGTACTTATATATGACTGCATGCAGCACCACACAGCACCAAATATAGTAAGCAACTTGACAAGCTATATTAAAACATATCACCAAAAAGCAAACACAACTAATTATCATTAATCAAAAAACGCAAACCATGCTTTTGTGGAGGAGTAAGCTTGTTATATCCCTGACACTACCAACTTTAATATTACAACTCCAAAGTCCAGTACACTGGTGAAGGTGTTTCTCCTCTCTCTGCTATTTCCAATATCATTCTTCTTTTCTTCTTTCGGCTTTACCCGGTCAAGGGTCGCCACAGTGGATCACCTGTCTGCTCATGATTGGCAGTGGAGTTTTATGGTGTCGAGTTACCAGCCTGGTGCCCAACCTTCCATGGAAGGCACACACACACACACACACACACACACACACACACACACACACACACACACACTCACACCTAGGGCCAATTTAGAGTGTCCAATCCACCTACAACATGTCTTTGGGATGTGGGAGGAAACCGGAGCACCCAGAGGAAACCCACGCGACCACAGGGAGGGCATGCAGACCCTGCACAGAAGGCACCCCAACTGAGGATTGAACTGGAGAACTATTTCCAATATCATTATTAATTAAAATAATAAAGTCATGCCAACAACTTCAGATTACCTGAGCAAGGTATTTCAAAAGGTTCAGGTTGGCAATACACATCTCCACAGTTTAATGATGATTCTTTTATTTTTTCAGCAAAGAAAAGATTGGATAGTCACTAATTGATAAATGGTAATTAAAAAAAAAAAACATATTCAGTAAGGTAACAGGTTCCCTAATTCTACGGTCACACAAAATAATAATCAGCACAGATGCAGGAGCTATACAGAAGTGATTTTATAAAATGATTTTTGCATGTAAAAAGCAGAAAAAAATAAAACAGCATGAAAGTATATTAACAAACTGTTGTGAGAGAACTGATATAGGAGTGAGGAGTATTTGCAATAAAATGGCACAAGGATATGCATAGGACTGGACAAGGTCCATAGAGACATCACGTAAGTACCGACCAATTATACTTACATGAACAATGGATAATGTAGCAGCAGCATCAGCATCCCATTGTGCATTGCAGCACCCAGAGGTCCTCAGCATGAAGAATGCAGGAGAGCAGCCCTTAACTAGCCAGTCATCTTATCTGAAATCTGTTATAAATAAACCTTGGGCTCTCCGGTTACTAACTGCTATCAGATATCTGCTGTGTCCAATGGAGAAACAAAGGACTAGCCTCTCCAGCTTTGCATATTCCCTAGCGCATCTCTGGTGAATTCCAGGTGACCCATAACACTTAAAAGGGTAAGTTACATAAACTTCATCTTTGATGATGGTCCCATTCAATTCCTACTAGAAAATGTTTGCCCCTACATTCAACTGACATAGCTGATAATTCCGGCTGGTGATCACTTTAATAGTTAAAACCTTACCCAGTCCTTGTCATACTCATGTTCATCACCAAATTCAGACTTCTAGTGAAAACACAAACTTCTTAATGCTTATTATTAACTTTTTGTCCTCTACCTGAATCATTACTCCCCTAACAACTTTGTGTCCTGCACTTGAATTAATACATCCCTTTTCACCCCTTCTAAACAGCACTTCTCATCTTGCTCTTTTTCTAACCCCCCCCCCCCCCCCCCGTCCACTGCTCTAGTGCTCTCATGCATCTCCTGTGTATTTAAGTTATACACTTTCTAGATACACCAGTTTGGAACAGACAGCCTAAACAGAACTAATCCTATACACTGCTCTCTCTGTCATATGCTATTATCACTATCCTATATACTACTACAATCTCCCCGCCTACATAATTTTATTACTTACTTCATTATGTATTTTAAACTCCTTGCAAAACAATTTTTTTTACTGAAATGTAAGAAAACTAAACTTCTTTACGTTTTCCCTCCTGCAATATCATTCCATTTACTTTTTGCAAGATTTTAGAGATACAAAAACTGTATAGACTCATAATTATTGATGTAAATACTTTACTATATATATATATATATATATATATATATATATATATATATATATATATATATATATATATACCTGTTGTGAAATTATGTTTGTTTTTTTTATGAGAAATTTGTTGTTTTTCTAAAAACTGTCTAAAATTTACTTCTTAATATAAATATACTGTGATGAAACTTTCTTCCCCAGGCCTCCACTGAAAATGGTCTCTGCCTAGTTACACTTTCCCAGTTAACAAATACAAATAAATAAATAAATAAATAGCTCTTGAGCATACTCTTTTGAACATGAAGAGGAGATAAGAAATGTGTGTAAATAAAATAAAACCTGCCTTGCTCTCTTCTGTTGTTGTCTGCAGCATTACTGAAACTATTTTGAAGATTCCCAGTGCATATCACAAATTCCAGGTACACCTCTTTTCATTATTAACATTTTCAGTTCATATGTCCATACTTTTATAGGCAATTACTGAGCATGGCACCTAGGAGACCCTTGAGGTACCTTGCCCGTTCTCCCAATTGCCAGAGCACTCTGTCTAGTTAAGTGATTAAATGCCAGAAGACATGAATACACTTCTAGACTAGAAACTGCTTCTACAGTGTCCACAGTACTAAATATAATACTTTAGGAACTTAACATACAAAATGCTTTTGTTCAAAAATCAAGAATATTTCCCGACTTAGCTCCACAATACAAAAATCGAGTATAATACTACCTTTATCAGAATCTTTAACTACCCAAACAATGACAGCAGCAAATAAATATGTCCAAATGCTAATCAATTATGTTAATCGACATTTGGGATAAACATTTGGAGAGATTCCAGACAGGGATAGCATTATCTCAGATTTCATGCTAACAAATGTATGGTGTTTCTTATTCTCATATATGGTTATACCCTCTGTAATTAACACAGATCATGGTATCACCACCATCATCATCTTTAACTGGTAAACAGTAAATCAAATTCACTCATAAATAAACTAGCTATTTTGAATCTTTAGCCTCAGAATAAATCAAGCAAACTTTTATAACACCCTTCCCAGACTTCACCAGTAAAATTATGATAGGACAATGGTATATAAACAGACTGGAGTAGTGTGCAAACATTGTAATATAGAAACAACTGAGAAGTATTGGAAACACGAAGCACAAAGCATTACAGAGAACATTGAAGTGCATATCACATGGGATAACCTATTACCAACAGTTCAAAAAAACTAGATATAGTAGCCCATAAAAGAAACACAAAAGTAGCACTGATGACTGAAACTGGTATGTCCAGTATTAACAGTAACTTACATACTGAGAAAGACACAAAGTCATAAAATAGGGTTTGCAAGCAGAAATGAGAGCAATGTGGAAGAAAGATACCCAGACACTCCTGATAGTAGTAATGGGCCTCATAAAAAAGAATTTGTAATTGTACTTAAATATGCTACCAATGCAAGTAACCCATATGAGTTACAGAAGGAGGCAATTTTATGCTCATTACAGTTACTTAGAAGAGCACCCTTTGCTAACATCAAAGACTGAAACAAAACTAATTTCATGAACTCTAATTGTACCGAGTTAGGAATGGAGTCCATTCTTGTCATGGCATTAGAAATTCAAAACACTTGTAGAAATTAAAGCAGGGTAAAATAAGAATGCAAAGGCAAATTAAACAACAAAACTCTTTGGTAGAATAACAAAATGTATAAAAAGTACAAACAATAATTACAGCTATTGTTCAAGCAGGCCTCACAACACATTGAACCGCCTGAATTCTAGCAAAAAATGTTATAATTTATTCTAAGTTATGGAAAAATATCATTACCTTTGCTTTTGAGCATCGGCTAAGAATGCTCTGATACTGTTGGTTCAATGCGCCTTGTTACTGCCTGGGCCTCAGGAACTGAATATGGGGAATTTTCTGGATGACAAGAGAGGATGCCTCTTTTCCTTGGATATACTGTTGCTCATAGTGTAGTTGTAATGAGTTTATTCTCCATTTTGGAAACTTGTGGAAACAGCAAGACCTCTCCACCAGGAAAAATGTTGCAAAGTAAAGTAAGCCTTCAACTTAAATTGTGCAGTTCTGTGTTTTATATTAATATGGTCTATTTTAATTTATAGTTCCTTGGCTTTTTATATTATTAGCTCAGTTTGGAATTTGATACTTAACTGCATAATTATTAAATTTGATGGATTGTACAAAGGTATGTGTTTTAATTAATGTTTTACAGAATTATTTGTAAGTGAGTGAGTATGGCTCTGTATCCTATGGTGACTTAATATCCCTTCCAGAATAGTTCCTCTGCCTTGTCTCCACTGATTGGCTGGCTGGATAACATGCCTATGCATTGTAATGATTGTTTGATCATATTTTTTTTGTAAGATGAATCTCATGGTTCATCTAACTGCAATGTGTTATATTAAGTAAGCTGGTGGTACATTTTCAGAGGATTTTAGGCGTCTTCTCCACTGTAGTATGACTGAAAAGTTGGTAGATATAATTTAGGGTAGTATTACTTACCACCCCCTGGGCAATTTATTTTTATTTTTTATGGTATTCAAGTTATACTTTGGGAAATGGATTTTTGGAAAAGCAAAATATGATTTATGACAACCTAGCGGAATGAAGGTAAACCAGATGGAATCCATCTTCACAGAAACCCTGAATAAGATAAAGTTGGTTCCAGTGAATGGATAAATACATTTGCTAGAGATCTGAATACCACTCATGCTCAACAGTATCTAGCTGCTAACCTATGTGTTTAACATAGATGGCATTCTCACTTACAAAGTATATGACTGTGATGTGTATTCAAAGGTAACCATTTGAAATGTTGGGACCCGCTACAGTGAGTCCCAAAAACACAGAGACCGAATGACCAAAAGGGACTTACTTATACCAAGTACGAGAGGGACATTTCTCAGGATATTCCTTTATCTCTGAGGTATGGCAATGTCAGAGTTGGTGTACATAAGATTGGGGAGTATGCCTGCAAAAAAGAAATTTAAAGAGGATCAATCTTCAGGATTCACTTTTCCTGGATTTTTGGTCCTTTTTTTCAGCTATTGGCACTTGGCATTTTGAGTGCCGACATTTTATTAGGGAGCCATATTTGCAATAATAAGAAGTTAACAGCTAACACAGATAGATATGTATTTGATGCAGCAGCCAAAAAGCATATGTTCCATTTAGCTGTTCTGCATAATTGTCTTTCCACATTATGTCAATGTTTTGATGACACTTCTACATGAAGGCATGATTTATTTTTTTATTTATTGTCAAGCCAGTAGGTTTTACCTGTGACAGTTTTTTTTTTTGTTCTTTTTATGCTGCTATACTGAGTGGTATAACTGTGCTGAAGTTTGTCAGTGTGACTATGAAAATGGGAAAACTGGCCTAATTTTCATCCAGTATAGAACACAGCTTAATTAAGTAACATCTAGTGGTGGAGGTCGGGTTGTGTAGTATTTACTTAGTGTTTACTACAGGTACACATATGCTTGTAGTTCACAACACACATGTTTGTTACCATTTACTCTTGAAAGTAAATGCTGAAGCTCCCACTATCCTGATCTCTCAGTTCTACATATACCTCCCAGCATCCAATCCCATAAACTACATAGCCCTACCAGAACCTAAACCCTAAAGCTAAAACTCCCACCCAGTTCCTAACCCAACTCCTCACTCTCTTTCCCTTAATCTCTGTTCCCACTCCCTAACCTTAAAATCCATCTTAGCTCCAAACCCTCTCCCTAAACCTAAAGTCCATGATCACTCCCTACCCCTAACCCCCATCCCTAAACCTAACAATGAATAAACTAATTCATTTCATGTTCCCTAACTCCAAACTCCCACCTACTCCTTAAGCCTAAAACTCCCCTCCCACTCCATAATTTACCCCCCTTCTGCTCCCTCCTCATGCCTGCTTGCACAAACTCACATTCAAGTTCAGGTTCGTGTAAGAGCAGAAGCCCTCAGAGGTACAGAGCACTCGAGCCCTTTGCTTCAAGACAGTGTATTTTAAGTACTTGGGACTTAAGTGCATGTAGAACATCATTTACCCATAAGTGTTGCATTTAGACAGTGAGGGACAGGCCCTAGTGACATGATGCAGGTTTAATGGACGTATAAAATACTATACCTATCATAGCCACACACAGATTATTATTCTTGTTATTATTATTATTTAGGCAAAGTTTTTTTTAGAAGGAAGATTTATAGAAAAGGAAACCTGTTTTTTGTTTTTTTTTAACAAGATATGTTTTTTATTTAGGTTTACTCTGGATTTTTTGCATAGTTCTGTTTATTTCATCTGTATATGTTTTTATTTTATTTGTTTCTTTAGCAGTTTTTCTTTTTTATTGTTGTGACTAAGTTTTAAACTGTAAAGTCATGTTTGACTAACTTGCTTTTAAGGTGTTCAAATGTATTTCAATTTTGCAATTCCTTTTTCATAAATATTTGAGGAACAATGATGTTTCCAAGACATTTAGTAAAAGATGAGGGAAAAGATTTCCAGACAGACTTTTGATATTGTGTAGCCAATTACTACTTGTGTTAAAATAGCTAAATCACTTAGTAATGTTAAAACAATCAATATTTTAAGAGGTTACTGGCCTATAATGCCCTACAGACTTGAAACAGCAATACTATGAAACTATAAATTATGTTTCTGTGCTAACATTCAGCAGCTAAAAGAACCATCAATTTACCATCAAAAACCATCACAAATCAGAATAAGCAAAATTAACTCAGCCATGACCACATTTATACCCTCACTAATCTATTTAATACCAGCACAAAGGTAACCCAAACGTAGCTCACAGAGGTCTACACCCTTAAATCTTCTCTCCCCATCCTCATAACGCACAATTTCCCTCGACCATTACTTCTCTTTTATCCCACCATCAGGAAGAAAATTTACTTTTCTGCCCACACTAAATTACTTCCTTCTTACCTACCTCCATTCGATTAACTATCATCCTTGCCTTCTATCTGAAAAGCATTCTCTTTGTTACGCACTGCTCAGACATGTAATTATTATTTCTGTATACCTAATCCATCTACCAACAATGACAGTTTTTTGTCTAAATGATTATTTCTATCTACATGTAACCTTGACTATTACCTGTCACTGATGTTGTTAAATGTTTGCAAACTTTTATGTAACCACAATTTTGACTATAACCTGTCACTGATGTTGTTAAATGTTTATAGACTTTTCTGTAGCCACAATTTGTAATATAAATGAATTTCAATGTGGATCTTTTCTCCCCAGGCCTCCGCTGAAAATGGATATGTATCCAGTCAGGCTTTCCCGGTTAACAAATGTAAAATAAATACAAAATTTAGTCAGTGCAAAGGGAAGTAATGTTCAGAAGATGATTCTCCTGTTTTCTACTTTAGTCTGTAATGACATACTTTCATACAATTTGATAAGAAGTTATACTTTCATTTCTTCATCTGCTTCCTGCAGTAATCTTTTAATAGATATCATTGCCCACTTCCTAAAGGTATTCTGTTTTTTTTCTAAATGCTGATTAACTTTTCATATCCATTTTAGAAGTGCAACGAGAGAAAGAGACCAGTATTTACAGACAATTAATACATAGCACTAGTAGTGGAAACACTTCAGAAGAGACAAGAAGCATTACAATTTTGGGGTAAAAATAGTGCAGTATGCAGCATTCAAAAATGGCTGCATCTTCGAATCAGTGCCCAGGATACTACATGTCAATACCCTTTGTGTCATCACCGATTATATCATCAGCACCTTCCCTACCAGCAACTGACTAGTCAGCAGATAGTTTACTGTGTCAATGTGGATAGGTAAACCAAACATGAGCTTATTAAACTGGGTTATCTACAAGCAGAATCAAGAAAGATGCATGGATTGCCCAGCCCAGTCAGCACTAAGGGATATACAGCATTAACCAGGCATGATGCAGGCACCTTTCAATAACCTACAGGAAGACATTCTAGAAATATCACAGGTGTCAGGCTCCTGTATTCTTCAGCAGTTTCTTAATAATATGCTGCAGCATTTGGAGTATCGTGTATGATTCCCAAGGACTGCCTAGGACAGAACTACTATTATGCAGTATGTTACCCCATGGCCCATTTGCCCATTTCCCTAAAATCCTGTGAGCAATTATTTGCACACACACACATTGCCATCAAAGTAATTCCTGGTACACAGGATGTGAGATACAATATCCAGAAGGGCTTCTATGCCTTCAGTTGCCAGATGATGTGTAACACCTAGGGTATCATCTATAATGTTTCCATGCACCACCCAAGCAGTTCCTATGACTCATATGTATGACATACATTTGACCTATACCAACAGTTCATGGGGAACTTCTCACATGGTCATTTTGTTGGTAGTTCATGCATAGGTAGGTACATAGACCAGTAGATACAGTTGCTATGTGAGCAGGTAGCAGGCCACATATAATGGTGTCGCTATTGCATTGGAAGATGATGGTGGATACCTGCTGGAGCTATGGGTGATGTTTCCACACACAACCTTCAGACCATGGAAAAGATATCATAGACTCACAGGTCCATAGGTGTGGACTAGGCTAATGATAACTAAGGCCTTTATAAGCCCAGCTACACATCCCAAATCTCTGACAAGTTCTGGTACCCTTGATAATTGCAAGCAGGGACTTGGGAGATGAAACATCCACAAGCAGGGGCCTGGGAGATGAACCATGTACACATTGCTCATGTCCATTAGAAACATAGGTGCCAAACTAAGGATGAATTTCCTGTTCCCCATCCAGTTTCCCAAGTTGCACTTGAATTGGTTTAGGGAAGAACTCTGCTTTACATGGCTATGGAGCCTGTTCCAGAGAAGAAGTAGTCTCTGGGATACATACCTCTCTCTCCAGCAGGTCCTATTTATATCACAGGTAAGGTTTAAGTCTTTAGAACAGGTAATTCTGGTACTGTTTGTTTTGTGGATATGTAAGAGGTCCACCAGCGTCGAGTCTGACAATGTCATGTATGCCATTCATAGATTTTCCCTCAACTCAACAGCCTGTAGGAGACAGAGTATAAGGATAATGTTTTGAGGTGGTATGCATAGGACATGTTACTTACACCCTGTATTCTTTGAGTGAGGAACGTCTGTGGACATTTCAATTGCTGAATGTGCCTGGTTAAGTATATACCACATGGGGCAGTACACACAATAATAGGTCTGATGAATGCTGAGTACAGCAGAACAATGACTTCCTTGGACCTAGATGCCATATCTTTTTTATAAGTTGCACAACACAGAATGATTTCTTCACTACTATAGAGACATCATGGTCAAAGGCTAGATTACTGTCTATGTTTTTCCCCAAGTCCTTGACTACTGCATCGACTCTTAGGGGTGTGTTATCAATATAATAGTGGATGATGTAACAAAAGATACACTTGTGTATTTCTTGGCATTTAGTTTTAGTCCACAATTCTGTCACAAGTTATTTGTCTGTGTCAGCCCTTCCTGGAGAACATTAGTGTCAGTGGGCGATTATATGACTGCTCCTAATTTGCAATCATCTACAAATTTGTTCAGCCAGAGGCACTTGACATTGGCCTTGATTTCAGAGAAGTAAATGCCAAAAAGTAGCGGTCCCAGGACTGATCCCAAGGGGACTCTGCAATTGTAACTTCCTGGGTCCTGTCTATAGGCAGCTGACTATCCACTAGGTGACATAAAGGTTTATACCTAGGATCCTGTGTTTGTCAGCAATTCCTGAGTGGGGTATTGTGTCATATTTCTTGGGCATGTCAAGGTAGGCAGTGTGAAACATTCTGCCATCATCGATTGCTTTGGTAACTTTTTCAGAGAAGCTCACCAGGTTAAGTAGGCATGTCTTGCCCTTGACATAGACAAATTGTCCAGTGTCTGGAGGTTTCCTATGTCATTATTGATCATTTCCATGATAATTCTTTCCATGCCTTTGCTTAAGAGTGTAGTGAGACTTATGGCTCTGTAGTTTCCAGGGTCTATAGATAGCCTAACGTTGTGCAGAAAGATGTATGTTGCTGTTCCCTATTCATTAGGAACAAAGCCTGTTTGCAGGTTATGGTTAATAATGATTTCAGATGAGGTGGATAGGCCATGTTTCATGCTATTTACAAGATAGTGCCTTGGTCCATCAATGCAGTGTTCTTGAGAGTAAGAGGGGAGTTATATTTGATGGCATTTCCTGAGGAGAGTTTGATGGGGAGAAAGGGAAAAAGTTAGAGATTAATTTGTCTCCCAGTAGGTTTGCAATATCTTCTGGCTCAGTATAGGTGCCTCCATTAACAATGAGTTCTGGCACACAATTGTGTGTTACCTTTGAGGGTGCAGACATAGCTAAAGAATGTCTTGCCATTGTCCTTGACCTGGCAGGCCAAGTTTTCCTCAGATTTGGCTTTGGTACACTTTATTTTCCTCTAAGTTGCTTGTTTGGTTTAATAAGAATGGTTTTATCCTGCTAGTTGTTACACCTCCTAATTTTTGCATTGATTTTCTTCCTTCTGTTTTAGAGCCTATTGATGTTGTGATTCCACCAGGGGGCTTGTTTTTCAGTTTAGTTATTATTCCTGGTGGGTAAAGAAGCCTCTCTGCAGGTAATAATATCCTTATATAGGGTTTCTGTGAACGGTTTCACATTGGCAGCAGTGTTCTCAGGGTTTATGGGGGCTTGAAATTTGGTTAGCAGTTAAAAGTAGGAAGTTAGCTTTAGAGTGGTTTTTGAACATTCCAATATTAGCTGGGGTTCTGGGTTTTATTTTTACTTCAAAGAAGACTGTCTTGTGGTCTGCCCTTAATAGACAGGACATTACAGTAGGTTGTGTTCTGCACTCTCTCATATTAGTGAGGACCAGATCCAGTATATTCGCACCCCTGGTTGGTGTATTGACAATCTGGTCCAGGGAGTGGGTGCTTACAAAATCCAGGAATCTCTGTACCTGCACATTTGGTGCCATATATATTTCCTGGTTAATAGTGAGGTAATTAAAGTTACCCATGAATATGGTATTGGGTTGGATGGTGAAAGTTTCTGCTAAAGTTAAATACATGTTATGGGTTTCCTGTGTCGTAGAGGGGGACCTATATCTTGTAAGGAAGTGGTATGGGAATTTGCCTATAGTGATTTGAATATGGAGAAGCTTAAGTGCATTGTACTGTTTGATCAGCTTTGAGGTATATTTATTTTTGATGTAAATAGAGACAACTCAGCCTTTAGTCCCTGTCTGTGTAGTAGCTGGTCTAAACGTGTGGAAAGCATTATAGCCTTGCACTGCCGGTGTGTTTTCCATGGCTATAAACCAGGTCTCAATGACTGCACAGACGTCTGCATTCTCTAGGGTGAGTAGAGCTTGTAGAGAGTGGAGTTTCTTGTTTAGACACTTAGCATTGAGCAGTAACACCATTAGATTTCCCTGGTTTTGATTTGCTATGTCAGAAGTACTTTCAGTTTGGCACTTCCTAAAAAAGGCACTATGGGGGCACTATGGTGAGGACAATATTTTAGCTAATATTCTAAAGCCAAAGCAGTGTGGCCTGTTGACCATCTCCTTCCATGTTGCTCATTTTGTGGCATCATCCTTGGATAAGGTAAAATGCTGCCTGGGACACATGAGAGCACCCTGATATCTCTTTTCGTATAGTACAGGGAGGTACTTCTCAGTTCATTTACATCCACATGGACTATGACTGAGTGATACTGGTACTTGTGGTCCAATGAACTGACAGCACGCATAATGTGGAGGATTCTGACCCCCTGATAAACAAATGACTTTGACTTTCTCCATACTCAGCCTGGTGTGAAGGACATCAGTGTGCCTCACAATGGAGTCTCCAGTGACCAGAATTTTGGATTGTGTGTTGGCTTGCCTTATGGGCTTAAAAATAGAGGCTCCATGAAATGTCGATATATATGTGTTGATGTGGCTGGTGTTTTGAAAGAGTGCATTCAGGGCTGCTGAGGGTGTTTGTTATGTGTACTTCATTCAGGTCTTTGGGGTTTAGGAAAGTTACATTTAAGTACTTCAGCATATGTGGGTCTATGTGTTTGCTTTGAATTATGTGTGATATGTGGAGTGTGTGTACTACTGACAACCTCATTGACATTAGGAGTGCTTTTATGTGAGACCTTTGCCTCAAGTGGCATTAAGTAAATACATCCATCATGTACCTTATCAGTTTCTTTGAGAATTAGCTGAGTGTCAGTAAACATGAGGCAATTTCTACATTGCCTTAGGTTGCCTATATCCACCAAGGTTGTAACAGAAAGAGAGAGTGGGCAAGTTCATATGCATGGCAATAGTCTCTTTTTTTATTGATTAGACTGCTGTGGTGAGAATATAAAGTAATGTCAGGAGTATCTGGTTTGCAGCTCTGGGAGCAGTTTTTGTCACTGAAAATTAGTTGCCCTGTATACAACTAGGTACTGGAGAAATGTCCAAGGTGCTTTTACAGGAAAGATGCCATCTAGAGGTGCCTGTGTCTATAGAGGACAGTGCCGATCACTTGAGGGAAAAACTGCTAAAGTAGGCCCTGATATTTATGGATGGTATATTTAGGGAGATATTCTGAAGTTTGGTTAGGCAGCAGCTAATCAAGCAGTTCTTACTGAAAATAATTAGCTAGAATGACGAAAAGAGGGAATTCACCTGACTGTTGAGTACTTGCTAGTACTAGTTTTTGTCTCACCACAGCTTCATGCTGCTGCCATACAATGCTCATTTGCTTCTTCTCTCACCAGAAGCAATGTAGTAGCAGTGGCGGCTGGTGACTTCAAATCACAGGGGGGCTGCAGGAGACGCTGAATGGGTGGGGTCAAAGGGAAGGGGTGTGGTCAACCATAAAGGGGAGGAGCTATGCACAAAACCACAAAAAACTAACTTTAATTAAATACGCTGCCCTGGGTGGCAAACCATCATTATGAAAGTCCAATCAAGACAAAAATAAGTGCAGAAGAATAAAAATATTTCAATGCATTGGCTGCATGACAGCTTACTTAATATCTAGATGGAAACAAAAGGTTGTGAGGCATGAAAAAATAAATTACTTTTTAAATACATTACTGGAATGCCAGTCAAAATCAAGTATAAGAAAAAACAGAAGCACTCAACTCAAACCACTTCTCCTTGCACTGCAGTTCTAATAATATATTCAGCTTTATTAAAGTACCAAGCAACATGCTGAAAGTAGAAATCTATGTGATGCCCCCACTTGTAAAAATGTTTCTTATCCAAAAGACCTGCTGCCTGACAACTTGTTTCATGGGAAAACATGATAAAAGTAAAAATGAAAAGCAAACAAGAAACAAGCTCAAGATACATTGCTTAAAGGATTACTGTACAGGTTATGGACCACACATGATTGGCATTCTGTTTAGTTTACGGGTAAAGTCTGTAGAGATGACTGGAAGTCTCCAACAAGTGTAATGAGCTTTAAAATAATGGAATCCTGTCCTTTAATACCCAAGGCTTATACATTATCTAGTCAAGTATTCTCTGCATGGCAACAACAGAAAGGCTTTCAATGTTGGCAATTCTTTAACGGTATGCTTATTAAAGCTTACTTGCATCTTACTATGTCAGACAAGCTTACCTTATGGTTATTAAAGCATTGCTACTTAAACACAGAGCAACAGGCACTTTGAGTAATAAGCATAAATCAACAGTACAAAAATAGAACAGAAACCAGACCATTCTGCAAAATCAAGGACAGATGAAAAGCCACTGTAGTACTTATGCAGTGTGTCCTCCCCATCCAAGGTAGATACAACTACTCATTGCCTTGCTTGGACACATCCAGAGTCACTACATGGGGGAGTGGGGTGCAACAAGCATATCACAATTTGAAATCTCTCTGGCTGACTGTGATGGCCCTGACACATTTGTCATACCTCTCAACCTCAAGAGCAAGAAATCTGGACAAAGCCATACACAGAAGTGGGACAAAGGCACATCAATAAGGACAATTTTTAAATATTGCTCTAATAAACTTAGAAAGATAATAGAATAGGTCTTGCATTAGTATGAATTTTCTGAAGGGTATAAAATCTGAAACTCAAATGTCTGTCATTTTCTAACTTCAGTCTTTAGTGGTGATTTGTCACTAATTTGCCAAAAACACAATTTTATGAAAATGGACCAAAAATGTGATGCAAAAATATAAAATAGACACACAATACAGCTGCTACCTGTCAAAGAAGGGACACTTTAATATTAGTACTGCTACCTTGAGCAGCTGACAAAATAAAAGAATCTACATGTATTTCAAGTAATCTATAACTTTGATTATTACAGTTATTTCTTAATTGTAAACCCTCCATGTTTTCTTCCAAAATTGCTATTTTGCGGAGGGATTATTAGGGGAAAGAGCAACATTTTGAGCCAAAAATTGGGGATAGTTGAGAGGTTGGCTATGCCTAATTCTATAAAGCAATTTATTTGCATGTACCTCTCAACCTGTTAATGGTAAATCTGAACAAGGCCAAATATATTGGTGGCACATATAAACAGTACTAAAATTGCTCTTGTATAAATTGAGACAGTTGATAGAACGGCTCTTACTTTAACATGCATTTTATGAAGGTTATGAAGTCTGAAACTTATTATTTAGTGACTTCTGGCAAATCATTTAGGAATTAAAACTACAAATTTTATGAACAACAAACCAAAAATAAGAAGCAAAAATCTATTCATTCTTTGAAAATCTGGACAGTTGGGAGGTATAGTTCAGCTGGGCCTGTCTGAGTTTGCTGCCCCCTGACAAAATAATGGTTGAATGGAGCCTCTGCAGCCATTCCAATGAACCATTACTTGGCTATTTCCTCCATTTACCATAAACACTAATGTGCATACTGCTTTACTTCAATGATGAGTTGGACTTCATTTGAAAGTTTTATTTTGTATTTTACAGCACAAACATTAAGTCATCTGTTAAACAAAGCAATGCAGTCTCACAATGAAAACTTAGCATTAAAACTTCTCTGCCCTTGAAACTCACATTCATTGAAACAGTATTGAAACCCACATTCAAAGAAAATACATTTTGCCAGTGGCAGATAAAGATGAATTTTGGGCTGTTTTCGAATCATAGGCCCCTTGCATATGAAACATACATGTGCTCTTTGATACACCTTCCTCATTGTACTAAAATTATATTCCTTGTACAATACAGTACACTTGTTAGAGGGTGTTTTAAATTTGTTTTGAACATTTTTCCAGTAAGCAATGAAACAAAACATATGCACCCATAATGGCAAAACTGCCCAGTTGAGAACATTTATCATAAAAAGTCTACTCAGACTTCCACAGTCCACCATTATTAGTAAATATACACAATTCTACAGTCCACCATTATTAGTAAATATGCACAATTCCACAGTCCACCATTATTAGTAAATATGCACAATTCTACAGTGCACCTTTATCAGTAAATATGCACAATTCTACAGTCCATATTCAGTGAATTCAGTTCTTGCCATAGCTGTCAACCTTAGCACAAAAACCTGGACGAAGCCAATAATGGGGGAATACAGTCCCAAAAATAGGGACAAATTTAAAATATTAATCTTATAAACTTAGAAAATTGCTAGAAAAAAAAGGTTGTGCTACTATGTATTCTGAAGAACATGAAGTTTGAAATTCAAATGCCGGTCAATTTTACTGCGGACAGAACAAAAACAATTTTCAGCAGAGACGCAGGGATTAATACTGCAGACACGTCTTTGTAAAATGGTAGGGCACCAGAGCAAATCCACATAAACACAGGGAGAAGATGCAGACTCCACACAGAAGCCACCCTAACCAAGAATCAAACCAGAAAACTTATAGCTGTGAGGCAACAATACTACCACTGCACCATGAAATCTGCAAGAAATTAAACATTCAGAAACCTGAAGTCTGAAATTCAAATGCCGGGTCAATTTTACTGGACAGAACAAAAACAATTTTTCAGCAGAGACGTTAGGATTAATACTGCAGACACGTCTTTGTAAAATGGCAGGGCACCAGAGCAAATCCACACAAACACAGGGAGGAGATGCAGACTCCACACAGAAGCCACCACAACCAAGAATCAAACCAGAAAACCTACAGCTGTGAGGCAACAATACTACCACTGCACCATGAAATCTGCAAAGGAGTTAAACATTCCAGAAACCTGAAGTCTGAAATTCAAATGCCGGGTCAATTTTACTGCGGACAGAACAAAACAATTTTCAGCAGAGGCAGGGATTAATACTGCAGACACGTCTTTGTAAAATGGCAGGGCACCAGAGCAAATCCACACAAACACAGGGAGGAGATGCAGACTCACACAGAAGCCACCCCAACCAAGAATCAAACCAGAAAACCTATAGCTGTGAGGCAACAATACTAACACTGCACCATGAAATCTGCAAGAAATTAAACATTCAGAAACCTGAAGTCTGAAATTCAAATGCCGGTCAATTTTACTGCGGACAGAACAAAAACAATTTTCAGCAGAGACGCAGGGATTAATACTGCAGGACCGTCTTTGTAAAATGGCAGGGCACCAGAGCAAATCCACACAAACACAGGAGGAGATGCAGACTCCACACAGAAGCCACCACAACCAAGAATCAAACCAGAAAACCTACAGCTGTGAGGCAACAATACTACCACTGCACCATGAAATCTGCAAGGATTTAAACATTCAGAAACCTGAAGTCTGAAATTCAAATGCCTGTCAATTTTATTTAACATTTGTTAATCAGGACAGTCTGACTTGGAACAAAAAAACAATTTTCAGCAGAGGCCCAGGAAGAAATAATGCAGACATGTCTTTGTAACATGGGAGGACACAAAAGCAAACCCACACAAACACAGGAAGATCTGGACCCCACAAAGAAGGAAACCCAGCCAAGAATCAAACCTGAGAACCTGCAGCTGTGAGGTAACAATGCTACTACTAGACCATCAAATATCAAGCAATGTAACATTTACAAACCACAGATATTATGAGGAACAGATCAGATCAAATATGAGGCAAAAATCTGCAATTTTTTTACAAATGGTGGTGGGTAGGGAACTCAAGTCTTTAACACCTGCATACAGGGTTCAAGCCTGAGGTATTCCCTACCACACCACCATGAGCACCTAAGGGCATTTTCACACACACACACACACACACACACACACACACACACACACACACACACGCACACACACACACACACACAGTTAAAAGCACCAACTAACACTGCGCACAGTTAAAAGCACCAACTAACACACACACACACACAGTTAAAAGCACCAACTAACACACACACACAGTTAAAAGCACCAACTAACACACACACACAGTTAAAAGCACCAACTAACACACACACACACAGTTAAAAGCACCAACTAACACACACACACACAGTTAAAGCACCAACTAACACACACACACAGTTAAAAGCACCAGCTAACACACACACACAGTTAAAAGCACCAGCAACACACACACAGTTAAAAGCACCAACTAACACACACAGTTAAAGCACCTTCTTTTACAGTTAAAGCGCCAGCACTTTTGATTAAAAACTTTCCAACTAACACACACACACACAGTTAAAAGCACCAACTAACACACACACACAGTTAAAAGCACCAACTAACACATAAAAGGGACAAAAAAAAAGGCCCAATTTAACCACAAAAACCCCCAAAAACCCAGTCCCCATTTACTCTGCTGTTCTCCCAAATCCCAAACAGCGGTCCAAAGTCACAGACATCCCTGTGTTTTCTGCCCGGGTTGCACAAACCCTTGCTTCTGTAAAAAAAAAAACAAATTTTTTTTTTTTTCTTCTTTTGGGGTTTGGGGGGTGCATGCGCCCCTGACCTTGTGGCTATAAAAAGGGGGAAATTTTTACAAAATTTTTTTGGTTTTCTTTTTTTCTTAAGTTTTGGGCTGCATCGGAAGGCCACCAACCGGATAGCAAAACCGGGGGAAAAAATTTGGTTTTTTATCAAAAATTCAAATTTCCAAAGAAAAAGCATGTCTGGGCCCCTTTTTTTTCCCGTGATTTGTGAATAAAAAAAAAAGGTAAACAGACAGCTTGAATAAAAACAAATAAAAATTTCTGTAAACATTTATTTTGGTTTTTGGTGAAAAAAAAGGAATTTAAGAATTAAGTTGCTTTCTTAAAGAAAAAAAGGGGAATTCAAAGTCAGAAACTCAAAAAATTGTTTCCTGGACCAGTAAAAAAAAAATTTTATGTAAAAAAAATATACCAAAGTGGATGTAAAAGCTTTGATAAGAAAGGGGGGGAGGGGAAACAGCCAAAAATAATTAAAAGGGGAGGAATTTTTAAAAAGGCATGGGACATAATTCTGGGTAATACAGAGCAAAGGGAAAATTGAAAGGGGGTGAAATTACAGAAAAAAAAGGGTGGGGGTGGTGAAAAAAGGGTTAAGAAAGAGGGGGAAAAAAGTGGGATTTTCAATAAAAATAAATGGGTAGATCGAAGTTGGGAATAAAAACAAAGTGCAATTTACATAGGGGAAAATTAATTTCTGAAAAACGGGAAAAAATTGAGCATGAATGTGGTATGAGGGAAAACCACAAAGAGGGGAGTGGGTGGAAAATTTTTTAAGGTGATGTGAAAGTGGAGAGAAGGTTGGAGATTTTGGGAAAGGCAGGGGAAAAGATTTTGGGGAAAAGGGACTATGAAAAAAAAAAAAGGATGAAGAATGGAAGGCTGTTGGGGGGGTGACATACCAATGGAAGCATGGAGGTGCTTAGGAGAAATGGCAGTGGAATTTCTAACTAGATTTTTGGTTTTTAAAATGGGGAAATTTTTGGGGCATTTGTAAGCCTAAGCCATAGTGATTTTTCCACCCATGAAATGGTACAAATGTACAGTAATCAGAATTGCCCAGTATGACACTGAATCCCCTTATTTTGAATAGTCTGTGCCCTGTCTAGCAGTGACACAGATGTGACCCTGGGTAAACTTACGTCTCCCATCCACTCATCAAGATTTCTCTTGAGAGAGTCAGTGAGCTCTGCCTAATCTGGGATCCTGTTCCAAAGCATGGGAAGCCTCTGGGTTATGAATCTATCCCTCCAGCATGTCCTATTCATACTTGTGCCGAGGTTTAAGTCTTTAGCTCTCGTGGTCCTGATGGATTTGGATTTTTTGAGGTGGAGCATGTCCATCAGATCCTGATTGGACATGGCCTTGTACGTCAGGCAGAGATCACCTCTGAGCAGGCGGTATGCTACTGAATAGAGCTGAAGTTTCTTTAGTCTGGCAGAATAAGACATATGTTGGAGACCCTTGATCCTTTTGGTAGGAATTACTTTGTGGTCTCTCAGCTGTTGCAAATGCCGGGTACATAGCAAATGGGGCATTATGCTCAATCCTTAGGTCTGATGAGGAGAATGTAGGGTACAATGACATCCTTGGATCTGGATGTGAATCCCTTCATGATGAGGTTGCAAGGTCGAATGTTTTTATAAACCACTTTGTAGCGTGGGTGTCAAATGAGAATTAAGCTGTCTACTTGGGTCCCTGGGTCTCTGGTCTTTCCCGTACTCAGTGGTTTACTGTCTATGTGATGATAATTTGTGGGTACTTTGTTTTTCAAGGATGACTATACATTTTTGGCATTTAGTTTAAGGCCGTGACTCGGCACCAGTTGTCCGTTTCAGTGAGGCCTTTTTTTGTAGGATGTGTGTCTGCTGGTGTATAGGCTACTGGTGCTGGTTGCAGTCATCTGCAAACTTTGTCAGCTCCCACAACCCTCCCATGTTTCATAACATCGAAAATAAATGCCCGAACAAAGAGGGTCCAGGACAGATCCTGTGGGACACCACTTGTGACTAACTGAGTCTGACGTGCTCCAGTGATTTGCTATGGGTTCTGTCCTTTGGTCAGTTTGCAACCCATCTAGTGACCTCAAGGGTTACTTTTAAGCTGTTGTATCTATGATGCCTGAGTGGGGTATATGAAGGCTTATAGACAGAGTCAAGTATGCTGTATAGACTGCTTGCCCTCATTACCAGCTCTAGTATTTCGACTTCAAAGTCAGCCAGGTTTAAAAGGCGGGATCTGCCCTTTACTACCATCGAACTGGGTGGGGTCAAGGTGTCTGTAGGTCCCCTGTCTCTGTTTATAGGTTCCTGTGATTCTTTCCATAGCTTGCAGACCAGGCTAGTTAAACATGGGGTTGATAGTTTCAGGGTCTGTAGAGAGCCCCTTGTGAGTGGGACCACTGTTGCTGTCGCCAGTGTTCAGGTACATATCCTGAAGTAAAAGCTAAGGTTAAATAGCATTTTTATAGGTTTAGCTCTTCTTGGGTTCATGTATACACCCAGGATACAGTCGGGTCCCATTGATGCTGTGTTTTTGCTTTGTTTAGGGCAGTTCTCACTTGGACATCTGAGATGACAGGAGATTACATTCAGCTGGGATAAGTATTTCTTCTTTTGGGGGTGAAGGAGGGGAGAAATTTGCACTGAACCTGTCAGCCAGAATGTTAGCAATATCTGTGGGTTCAGTGTATTTTTTTTGTTGTGAACCAACTCTGAGCATATCTGAGGGTTTCCAGGTTTCTAACATAGCTGAAGAAGGCTTTGTGGTTATCTTCAGGTAATGTAGTGATTTTCTCTCAAAGGTTGCCTTGGATGTTTTATGAGAGCGTAGTTTTCTGCTAATGTTGATCAGAGATGTCTTCCCTTCATGGGTTTTTGCTCTGGCGTGCTGTAGTTTCCTACATTGGTAATACAATTTGTTTGTAACAGGTCCTAGACAGGGCAGCTTACATTTAGTGGAAGGGACTTGGATTTGTTGGGATTGCATGATCCATGCATTCTTGAGATGTCCATAGAAGCATTTGCAGAAGGATTAGTCATTGTGGGATGTGAGCATCCACTGGCACGAGTGAGGCAAGGATACCATCTCAGTCTTAAGAGAGTGAAATACTGCTTTTGAGAAGTTTTTCACTGTGGTCTTTTTGTACTGGGGTGGAGGTGGGATAGCATGTATATCCAGGAGGAACAGGATCATCCTTATATCAGGGTGATTAGTTGTGGTCAGATCTCACTGAGTGAGGGGTATACTTCGGTGTGGAGCATTTTGTCCCCATGTTTGTGATGATCAGGTCTAGTATATTATCTCCCTAGTGGGAGAGGTGACTAGTTGTTCCAGTGCATTTGAATTTATGAATTCCAGGAACCTTTGGGCTAGGGTATTAGGGCTAGAATAATGTACCCAATCTATGTTTGGGTAGTTGAAGTCTCCCAGTATGATGGTATTTTGTGATACATTCATATCCTCCAATGTCTTCAGGAAGGCTGAGTGGGGTTCTTGAGATTGGGAGGGTGGTCTGTAACATGCTACCAGTTGTATAGCAGTTTTGCCTATGGTTAGTTGCACCTGTATGGTCTCTGATGCTTCATGTGTTGCTACTAACCTGGAGGTGTGGGTGTCCTTTATGAATATGGACACTCCCCCTCCCTTTGTGGTTTGGCCCGGGTTTTGGGGCTGAAAAGCATGATACGAGGTATAGCCTGGTAGCGCTGGGGTGCTCTCAGGAGCCTTGAACCAGGTTTCAGTTACTGCACAGACGTCGATGTTCTCCATGCTGAGGAGTGCATCAAGTGCCTGCATCTTGAGATTTAGACTTCTGGCGTTGCGCAGCGTTACCCTTAGTTTTTTTCCATTTTTGTTTTCTAAGGAGGTGGGTTTGTCTTTTGAGCCTTGCCTATTTAATTTAATTTAATTCTATTGACAGCAGTAATTTAACTACCAACAAGAAAGGGATGCAGTGTTGCCATCACTGCAATATCGTACTGAGTTTATTTTCTACAGGACCTTATGTTATTATAGAATCCACCATAGGTACAGCAGTCCCTAATGGTGTAAGTTGTGACACTAAAGGTGTTGTTTACATTAGTTTATGCAGCACATGTCCAGCATTTTATGTTGGGATGACTAGTAGATGTCTGAGGACTCGTATCAGAGAGCACAATTATGGCATCAGAAAAAAAGATGTCACCAACGCTTTGCTCTAAACATTCTCTTGTTTGTTGTGATTTTAAAATTTCTATTTTTCTATATTAGAAGTTTGTCAAACTGATTTAAGGAGGTGATTTTAAAAGCCACATACAGCAGAGGGAAACTTTATGGCAGATGGATTAAAGCTGTTGTTTCCCTGGCATTAATGATGCCATTAATATTAAATGTTTTTTTGAGAAGCACAGGAAGTTGCAAATCCATAAAGGAATGAACCCTCCTTTTTTAATTGAACAATTAACAATTGTATTTCACAATTAGTTATTTGATTTGTTAATTAATTGTTTAATTTTGACTGTATTTAAACTTGTTTTGTGAAGTGTTTTATTTATTCTGATGAAGTCTTTGGACGGCGATTAGTTAAATTTTACTACGCTAATTCTACTTTTGCCTCTTATTGCTGCATCTGTTGTGGTCTTCTCTGATTTATTTGTTCATTTGGCTTTTTTGTGGATTATTGGTGTTTCTGTGCCCGATCCATGGCCGAGGCAGCGGAGGATTTCTTATTGAACATGACTTTGCATCCTACACCAAGTTCTGATGGATGCAGTATTAACAGCTTACTGGTAACAACTCTCGTTGACATTCAAAATTCTTTAAAGTTTTTAATAGCAAGAGCAACTGAAAAGGACCGTTTGGTTAACGTTTCTAGTCTGGTCATTTGGGGAACTGAACTGATGTTCGGTTCCCCCAAAAAAAAGGCGTTACAAAAATGCTGAGCACTTTCTTAAGCCTGTGGATAATCCATTCTGCAATTTTGACAAGCCCCAAGAAAAAAACTTTTTGCCCTTTGGAAAGTAGAAATCTATGTGATGCCCCCACTTGTAAAAATGTTTCTTATCCAAAAAAGACCTGCTGCCTGACAACTTGTTTCATGGGGAAAACATGATAAAAGTAAAAAATGAAAAGCAAACAAGAAACAAGCTCAAGATACATTGCTTAAAGGATTACTGTACAGGTTATGGCCCACACATGATTGGCATTCTGTTTAGTTTAGGGGTAAAGTCTGTAGAGATGACTGGAAGTCTCCAACAAGTGTAATGAGCTTTTGAAAATAATGGAATCCTGTCCTTTAATACCCAAGGCTTATACATTATCTAGTCAAGTATTCTCTGCATGGCAACAACAGAAAGGCTTTCAATGTTGGCAATTCTTTAACAGTATGCTTATTAAAGCTTACTTGCATCTTACGATGTCAGACAAGCTTACCTTATGGTCATTAAAGCATTGCTACTTAAACACAGAGCAACAGGCACTTTGAGTAATAAGCATAAATCAACAGTAAAAAAATATGACAGAAACCAGACCATTCTGCAAAATCAAGGACAGATGAAAAGCCACCGTAGTACTTTATGTGTCCTCCCATCCAAGGTAGATCCCTACTCCTTGCCTTGCTTGGACACATCCAGAGTCACTACATGGGGAGGGGGGTGCAACAAGCATGTCACAATTTGAAATCTCTCTGGCTGACTGTGATGGCCCTGACACATTTGTCATACCTCTCTCAACCTAAAGAGCAAGAAATCTGGACAAAGCCATACACAGAAGTGGGACAAAGGCCAAAAAGGACAATTTTAAATATTGCTCTAATAAACTTAGAAAGATAATAGAATAGGTCTTGCATTAGTATGAATTTTCTGAAGGGTATAAAATCTGAAACTCAAATGTCTGTCATTTTCTAACTTCAGTCTTTAGTGATTTGTCACTAATTTGCCAAAAACACAATTTTATAAAAAATGGACCAAAAATGTGATGAAAAAATAAAAAATAAAAACCTGCTAACCTGTCAAAAAAGGGGACACTTTAATATTAGTACTGCTACCTTGAGAAAAAAAAAAGAATCTACATGCATTTCAAGTAATCTATAACTTTGATTATTACAGTTATTTCTTAATTGTAAACGCTCCATGTTTTCTTCCAAAATTGCTATTTTGCGGAGGGATTATTAGGGGAAGAGCAACATTTTGAGCCAAAATTGGGGACAGTTGAGGGTTGGCTATGCCTAATTCTATAAAGCAATTTATTTGCATGTACCTCTCAACCTGTTAATGCAGTAAATCTGAACAAGGCCAAATATATTGGGGACATATAAACAGTACTAAAATTGCTCTTGTATAAATTGAGACAGTTGATAGAACGGCTCTTACTTTAACATGCATTTTTTGAAGGTTATGAAGTCTGAAACTTATTATTTAGTGACTTCTGGCAAATCATTTAGAATTAAAACTACAAATTTTATGAACAACAAACCAAAAATAAGAAGCAAAAAACTATTCATTCTTTGAAAATCTGGACAGTTGGGAGGTATAGTTCAGCTGGGCCTGTCTGAGTTTGCCCCCCCTGACAAAAAAATGGTTGAAAGGAGGCTCTGCAGCCATTGCAAAGAACCAAAACTTGGCTACCTCCATTTACCATAAACACTAATGTGCATACTGCTTTACTTCTGATGATTGGACTTCATTTGAAAGTTTTATTTTGTATTTTACAGCACAAACATTAAGTCATCTGTTAAACAAAGCAATGCAGTCTCACAATGAAAACTTAGCATTAAAACTTTCTGCCCTTGAAACTCACATTCATTGAAACAGCATTGAAACCCACATTCAAAGAAAATACATTTTGCCAGTGGCAGATAAAGATTAATTTTTTTTAAAACATAGGCCCCCTTTCATATGAAACATACATGTGCTTTTGATACACCCCCTTGTACTAAAAATTTTATTCCTTGTACAATACAGTACACTTGTTAGAGGGTGTTTTAAATTTGTTTTGAACATTTTTCCAGTAAGCAATGAAACAAAAATATGCACCCCTAATGGCAAAACTGCCCAGTTGAGAACAAAAAAAAGACTCCTTACAGTCCACCAATTGTAAATATACACAATTCTACAGTCCACCATTATTAGTAAATATACAATTACAGTCCACCATTATTAGTAAATATGCACAACACCCTTTTCAGTAAAAGCAAATTTTACAGTCCATTAAATTCAGTTCTTCCCTCAACCAGCACAAAACCCAAAAGAATACAGTCCCAAAAATAGGACAAAATTTTAAAAAATTAAACTTATAAACTTAGAAAAATTTTAAAAAAAGGTTGTGCCCATGTATTCTGGAACATGAAGTTTTAAATTCAAATGGGGCAAATGGACAGAACAAAACAATTTTCAGCAGAGGGGGATTAAATGCAGACACGTTTTGTAAAATGGGGGGCCCCAAGTCCCACAAAAAAGGGAGGGATGCAGTACCAAAAGCCACCCAACCTCCCAGCCTTGTGTGGGTCTTCCCCTTCTGTTTTGTGGTTGTTTGTGTTTTTTGGGGAAAAAAAAAAATTTTCAGGGGGATTAATACTGCAAATTTTTTAAAAATGGCAGGGCACCGGAAAACCCAAAAACAAAGGGGGGAAGCAGCTAAAGAACCAAACAAGAATCAGAAACTGATGCTGTGAGCAACAATACTACGCATGCACAATATCAAGTTAAACATTCAGAAACCAAGTGAATTCAAGCCTAATATTTAATAACATTTCTTAAATGACATCTATGAACATAAAACAAGTTTCAGCTAAGGCCAGAAGAAATAATGAGACATTGTCTGGATTGTAACATGGGTTTTTTTTTTTTTTTTTTTTTTTTTTTGGGATTTTTCCCTTTTTTTTTTTATTTTTTTTTTGTTTTTTTTTTTTTTTTTTTTTTTTTTTTTTTTTTTTTTTTTTTTTTTTTTTTTTTTTGAGAGAGGAAATAATTAAAGTAAAGTATTCAGATTAAAAAAAATTGTATAGAACCATTATGCCCAAAGTAAACATTGTATTTTATTTTGCATAAAGCTTTAACACACTTTTATCCCTATAATATTTGGTGCTTTGGGAAAACCAAAGGTTTATTCCCAACCTTTTTGGTTTCTGAAAGTGTATAACCTACAAAGGGATTTTAATATGAGTTCTGGAGATCTTCCACATGTCCTTAAAAGTCGGTTTTTGTTCTAAAAGATTTGACCTAAGGTTAGCTTCCAAGTTGTTTACACTTTAGAAGGATAAAGTAGGTTTGTATAGTAATTTGGTTTAAATTTGTCATTGGCTTTGGAATTTTTTAAATATTTTTTTAAACTATTGGGGGTTTCAGGCTTGCTTACAATTTTGCGGGGGAAATCCTTTCTTTGGGAAAGTTTATGAGTTAAGATTTTTTGTTAATATTAAAAGGATATGTCTGGTCCAATTCTTTTTTACATTTGTAAGGGGAGGTTTGTTTGGACATTTAAGGGAAATACTTCCAGTTTGGGCCTTTCAGTCCTTCTTAGTCCTCAGTTTTAAAACATTGGCTTATAGGTTAAAAAAAGATCGTCTTTTAAGGTTTGTTCTTATTCATTTTACGGGGTTTTTAATTGGGGAAACCCATTCAATTTTGAGAACAGATTACTACTTGCGGGATCACCCAAGTTGGAACTCAAAATATTGTGGAAGGTTTAAAGAATTAAACAATTTTTTTCCGGTTAAGAAAAATAAAATTTTGGGGAAAAAATAAGGGGGTTGGATTTTAAATAACACCCTTTTTGGGAAAAACCCCTTTTGATTTAAAAAACCCCAAAAAACCCCAAAAAACCCTAATTGAATTAAATCCTCTTTTATGGCAACAAAACAATTTTCAGCAACAGGTAATATGAAACATTTTTTAAAAGGGACCAACAAATCCGGGAAAATCACCCCACAAGAACCAAACCAAAAATAAAGAAAATATATTAAGGAAAAATTCCTGACCAAATCAATTAACATTCAGAAAAGTCTGAAATTCAATCCTCAATATTTAATTTTTAATAGTTTTTGGGTTCAAAAACAATTTTCAGAAAGGCCCGGAAAATTTTAGAATTTCTTTGTAAATGGAACCCAGAACCCCCAACAAACAGGAGAAGCAGCCCACAAAAGCCCCGAAGTTAACAGAATTCAGCTTACAAAATTTGGGAATTAATTAATTATTTAAACCAAATTTATGAGGAAAATTCGATCATAGAGGCAAAATCTGAATACAATTTTAGTTTTTTAAGTTTTAAACCTGCATGGGTTAGTGGTTTTCCCCAACACTTAATGGGCATTTTCAAAACCACAATAACAACACCACCAAACCACACCCAAACACCAAACATAAAAACATTCCAAATCAATCATTACCAAACCACAAAACAGTCGAAAAATAATTTACATTTTAAAAGAATACAATTTATTTTTAGACCATTAAAAAATTTTACAAGTCCCTTTACAAACCCCTTATTAGAACATCAAATAAGAAAAAGAAAACCCAAAAATTAAACACAAATTTTTTTTTGGAAACCCACAACAAATTAAAATAAAAATTAAAGGCACCAACTAAAAAAACAAACAAAAAAATTTTTTTGGAAATAAACTCAAAACAAATTTAAAATTTCCATTGCACATAAAAAAATAAAACCCGTGTCCATTCCCACACTAGCAGATCCAGAAAGTTTAAAGAACCCCAAACTGAGGTTCTAACTCCCTGTAAGTTGTGACACTAAAGGTGTTGTTTACATTAGTTTATGCAGCACATGTCCAGCATTTTATGTTGGGATGACTAGTAGATGTCTGAGGACTCGTATCAGAGAGCACAATTATGGCATCAGAAAAAAAGATGTCACCAACGCTTTATACAAACATTCTCTTGTTTGTTGTGATTTTAAAAAATTTCTATTTTTTATATTAGAAGTTTGTAAAACTGATTTGAGGGGAGGTGATTTTAAAAACTATATACAGCAGAGGGAAACTGTATGGCAGATAAAGTTGAAAGCTGACTGTTTCCCTGGCATTAATGATGCCATTAATATTAAACGTTTTTTGAAGCACAGGAAGTTACAAATCCATAAAAGGGAAGGAATAGTTCCCTCCTTTTTTAATTGAATAATTAACAATTGTATTTTACAATTAGTTATTTGATTTGTTAATTAATTGTTTAATTCTGATTGTATTTAAACTTGTTTTGTGAAGTGTTTTATTTATTCTGATGAAGTCTTTGGACGAAAGCGGTGGATTAAATTTTACTACGCTAATTCTACTTTTGCCTCTTATTGCTGCATCTGTTGTGGTCTTCTTTGATTTACTTATGGGGCGGTAGTTTCCAGGGTCTGTAGAGGCACCCCCCTTGTGGAGTGGGACCACTGTTGCTGTACGCCAGTGTTCAGGTACATATCCTGAAGTAAGGCTAAGGTCGAATAGCATTTTTATGTGTGGGTTTAGCTCCTCTTGGAGTTCACGTAACATGCACCCCGGGATACCGTCAGGTCCCATTGATGCTGTGTTTTTTGCTTTGTTTAGGGCAGTTCTCACTTGGACATCTGAGATGACAGGGAGATTACATTCAGCTGGGAGAAGTATTTCTTCTTTTGGGGGTGAAGGAGGGGAGAAATTTGCACTGAACCTGTCAGCCAGAATGTTAGCAATATCTGTGGGTTCAGTGTATTTTTTGTTGTTGTGAACCAACTCTGAGCATATCTGAGGGTTTCCTTGGAGTTTCTAACATAGCTGAAGAAGGCTTTGTGGTTATCTTTAGTGTCCTTAGCGATTTTTCTCTCAAAAGTTTGCCTTGGATGTTTTTATGAGAGCGTAGTTTTCTGCTAATGTTGATCAGAGATGTCTTCCCTTCATGGGATTTCGCTCTGACGTGCAGTAGCTTCCTTCTTTTGTTATACAATTTTGTTTATGGCTGAGGTCCACCAGACAGGACGCTTACATTTGGTGGAGAGGGACTTGGATTTGTTTGGGATTGCATGATCCATGCATTCTTGGAGATGTCCATAGAAAGCATTTGTGAAGGATTCGGCATTGTGGGATGTGGTATCCACTGGCGCAGTGGGCATAAAAGATACCATCTCAGTCTTAAGAAGAGTGAAGTCTGCTTTTGAGAAGTTTTTCACTGTAGTCTTTTGTGCTGGGGGTGGAGGTGGGATATGTATATCCAGGGTGATTAGTTTGTGCTCAGATCTCACTAGTGAGGGGTATACTTCCGGTGTGGAGAATTTTGTCCCCATGTTTGTGATGATCAGGTCTAGTATATTATCTCCCCTAGTGGGAGAGGTGACTAGTTGTTCCAGTGCATTTGAATTTATGAATTCCAGGAACCTTTGGGCTAGGGTATTAGGGCTGAATGTACCCAATCTATGTTTGGGTAGTTGAAGTCTCAGTATGATGGTATTTTGTGATACATTCATATCCTCCAATGTCTTCAGGAAGGCTGAGTGGGGTTCTTGAGATTGGGAGGGTGGTCTGTAACATGCTACCAGTTGTATAGCAGTTTTGCCTATGGTTAGTTGCACCTGTATGGTCTCTGATGCTTCATGTGTTGCTACTAACCTGGAGGTGTGGGTGTCCTTTATGAATATGGACACTCCCCTCCCTTGTGGTTTTAGCCCGGGTTTTGGGGCTGAAAAGCATGATCTGAGGTATAGCCTGGTAGCGCTTGGGGTGCTCTCAGGAGCCTTGAACCAGGTTTCAGTTACTGCACAGGCGTCGATGTTCTCCATGCTAAGGAGTGCATCAAGTGCCTGCATCTTGAGATTTAGACTTCTGGCATTGCGCAGCCCTTAGGTTTTTTCCATTTTTCTTCTCTAAGGAGGTGGGTTTGTCTTTTGAGCCTTGCCTAAAAAAGGCACTATGGGGGTGGGAAGAGCCTTAGCCAATATCCGGAAGCCCAGTGGTGACAGGTGTAAGCCATCCCTTGCGAAGCAGCATGGCTTGTCCAACATATCATCCCAGGCAGACAGACATTGGATCCCCTTAGAATGACACCAGTACTTGAGCCAATTGTTAAAGCTGATCATCTTGTCTTTGTATTGTGGTATCATTCTTGGTGAGGGCAAGATGCTGCTAAGGGTCAGGGTCATACCAGCCTGGGCGGCTACATAATCAGAGAGCTCCTCTATGTCTCTTTCCATGTAGTCCAGGGAGGTACGTCTCAGGTCATTCACACCAGCATGGACAATGACGGAGTCATATTTGTACTTGCTTTGGAGTGACCTGATTGCGTGTTATGTGGTGGATCCTAGCTCCTGATAGACAGCTCACAGTCACCTTCTCCTTGTTCAGCCTGGTCAGTGGGACATCAGTGTGTCTGACTATGGAGTCACCTATTACTAGTGTATCAGGCAAGGTGTTTGGCCTTAAGGGCTTCGATTGGTCGACACACTGATTTATTGAAGTATGTGTTGCATGTATTTTGTTTTGAGGTGGTGGATTTTTGGATGTCTGCTTTGGGAGCCTCTGTTGTTTTGTTAAGTTTTTTATTAGAGCCTCCGGGTATATCTTTGTGTTTTTATGTGTTTGGTTTGCAGTTATGGTAGGTCTATGTGGGACTGGGATTGTTGTGTGTGTGGTTGCCATCTCCTCCTGTCTGGTCATGCCAGCCCTGAGTTGAGAGAGTTCAGCCTCCAGTTTGGCTATATAGTTGCATCTCTCACATGTATTTGTGTTTGTTGGGAGGAGGAGAGGGTTGTCTGTGTACATGAGACAACTGTAGCATTGTCTCAAGATACCCAGATTGACCAGCTGAACTGGAGACGACGCCAGTAATCAACCACTCAACAATCTAGAACAGTATAAGGGAGTGGTATACCTTTAAGGGAAGTGGATATTCACAGGGGTGGTAAGTAGATGTAGTGCTTTACTTAGTACGAGAGTGCTTACTTAGTAGAGAAGTATTGAGAACAAGTGCTAGGCTTATAATACAGTGAGTAGTCTGGTTATACTAAGAGTAGAGCTTCCTTAAGGGAAAATTTGAAGAGCAGCCTTGGCGGAGCCAGAAAAAGTTTAACCTTGTTTAACCGCGCTAGCTTATAGGCGCACAAACACAAAGCCGGTAAACGCGGATTTTAAACAGTGAACTACAAAAGAGCTAGAAATGGTCCCAAACAACCAATTACTACAGCTTCTTGTGCTGAGGTCACTTCCCCCAAGGACAGGTAGGCTGCTCAAGGCTCCCCACTCCCATTGGTGAGCAAAGAAACTTCCTTCTATCCAAGAAAGGTAATGGACAACACAGGAACTACACCACAGCCCAGAATACAGCAATGCCTGTAAACTGGTCTAAACTAGTCGAGGAAGGTGGGAAAACAAGGATTATTTTTTTGTTTTTTTGTTTTTTTGGTAGAAACAGACAGAAAATTCAGAAACAGTGATAAATTAGTTACACAGGCTAGCACACTTTAGTGGGCAGCCTCCACAGTTAAATTAAACAAGCAAACAAGCAAACTTTCGATCAAATTCGACTAAAATGTAACTTTAAGTGCAGATTTTAAAATAATGCAGGCATCAGTTAAAAAACAGTTCAGGCTAGTTCAAGGTAAGCTACAGAAGCTATTTCAAGTGAAAAAAAGCAAAGATACTTAAATCCAGAAGGTAGTCACTTTTCTGAGTTCCCTGCTGCTAGGACCACTCTGTAAACCCATGTGGAGCTTGTCTGAGCAGTATAGCCAGACTAAAATGCCCAGAGGCGGATTTTAAACAGTGAACTACAAAAGAGCTAGAAATTATCCCAAACAACCAATTACTACAGCTTCTTGTGCTGAGGTCACTTCCCCCAAGGACAGGTAGGCTGCTCAAGGCTCCCCACTCCCACTGGTGAGCAAAGAAACTTCCTTCTATCCAAGTAAGGTAATGGACAACACAGGAACTACACCACAGCCCAGAATACAGCAATGCCTGTAAACTGGTCTAAACTAGTCGAGGAAGGCGGGAAAACAAGGATTTTTTTTTTGTTTTTTTGTTTTTTTTGGTAGAAACAGACAGAAAATGCAGAAACAGTGATAAATTAGTTACACAGGCTATCACACTTTAGTGGGCAGCCTCCACAGTTAAATTAAACAAACAAACAAGCAAACTTTCGATCAAATTCGACTAAAATGTAACTTTAAGTGCAGATTTTAAAATAATGCAGCAATCAGTTAAAAAACAGTTCAGGCTAGTTCAAGGTAAGCTACAGAAGCTATTTCAAGTGAAAAAAAGCAAAGATACTTAAATCCAGAAGGTAGTCGCTTTTCTGAGTTCCCTGCTGCTAGGACCACTCTGTAAACCCACGTGGAGCTTGTCTGAGCAGTATAGCCAGAAAAAAAAACGCCCAGAGGCGGATTTTAAACAGTGAACTACAAAAGAGCTAGAAATAGTCCCAAACAACCAATTACTACAGCTTCTTGTGCTGAGGTCACGTCCCCCAAGGACAGGTAGGCTGCTCAAGGCTTCCCACTCCCACTGGTGAGCAAAGAAACTTCCTTCTATCCAAGTAAGGTAATGGACAACACAGGAACTACACCACAGCCCAGAATACAGCAATGCCTGTAAACTGGTCTAAACTAGTCAAGGAAGGCGGAAAACAAGGATTATTTTTTGTTTTTGTTTTTGGTAGAAACAGACAGAAAATGCAGAAACAGTGATAAATTAGCTACACAGGCTAGCACACTTTAGTGGGCAGCCTCCACAGTTAAATTAAACAAACAAACAAGCAAACTTTCGATCAAATTCGACTAAAATGTAACTTTAAGTGCAGATTTTAAAATAATGCAGCAATCAATTAAAAAACAGTTCAGGCTAGTTCAAGGTAAGCTACAGAAGCTATTTCAAGTGAAAAAAAAGCAAGGATACTTAAATCCATAAGGTAATCGCTTTTTTGAGTTCCCTGCAGCTAGGACCACTCTGTAAACCCACGTGGAGCTTGTCTGAGCAGTATAGCCAGAAAAAAATGCCCAAAGGCGGATTTTAAATAGTGAACTACAAAAGAGCTAGAAATGGTCCCAAACAACCATTACTACAGCTTCTTGTGCTGAGGTCACTTCCCCCAAGGACAGGTAGGCTGCTCAAGGCTCCCCACTCCCACTGGTGAGCAAAGAAACTTCCTTCTATCCAAGTAAGGTAATGGACAACACAGGAACTACACCACAGCCCAGAATACAGCAATGCCTGTAAACTGGTCTAAACTAGTCGAGGAAGGTGGGAAAACAAGGATTATTTTTTGTTTTTTTGTTTTTTTGGTAGAAACAGACAGAAAATGCAGAAACAGTGATAAATTAGTTACACAGGCTAGCACACTTTAGTGGGCAGCCTCCAGTTAAATTAAACAAACAAACAAGCAAACTTTCGATCAAATTCGACTAAAATGTAACTTTATGTGCAGATTTTAAAATAATGCAGCAATTAGTTAAAAAGCAGTTCAGGCTAGTTCAAGGTAAGCTACAGAAGCTATTTCAAGTGAAAAAAGCAAAGATACTTAAATCCAGAAGGTAGTTGCTTTTCTGAGTTCCTGCTGCTAGGACCACTCTGTAAACCCACGTGGAGCTTGTCTGAGCAGTATAGCCAGAAAAAAATGCCCAGAGGCGGATTTTAAACAATGAACTACAAAAGAGCTAGAAATGGTCCCAAACAACCAATTACTACAGCTTCTTGTGCTGAGGTCACTTCCCCCAAGGACAGGTAGGCTGCTCAAGGCTCCCCACTCCCACTGGTGAGCAAAGAAACTTCCTTCTATCCAAGTAAGGTAATGGACAACACAGGAACTACACCACAGCCCAGAATACAGCAATGCCTGTAAACTGGTCTAAACTAGTCGAGGAAGGCGGGAAAACAAGGATTATTTTTTTTTTGTTTTTTTGATAGAAACAGACAGAAAATGCAGAAACAGTGATAAATTAGTTACACATGCTAGCACACTTTAGTGGGCAGCCTCCACAGTTAAATTAAACAAACAAACAAGCAAACTTTCGATCAAATTCGACTAAAATGTAACTTTAAGTGCAGATTTTAAAATAATGCAGCAATCAGTTAAAAAACAGTTCAGGCTAGTTCAAGGTAAGCTACAGAAGCTATTTCAAGTGAAAAAAAAGCAAAGATACTTAAATCCAGAAGGTAGTCGCTTTTCTGAGTTCCCTGCTATATAGGGTTTCCGTGAACAGTTTCACATTGGCAGCAATGTTCTCAGGGTTTATGGGGGCTTGAAATTTGTTTAGCAGTTAAAAATAGGAAGTTAGCTTTAGAGTAGTTTCTGAACATTCCAACATTAGCTGGGGTTCTGGGTTTTATTTTTACTTCAAAGAAGACTGTCTTGTGGTCTGCCCTTAATAGACAGGACATTACAGTAGGTTGTGTTCTGCACTCTCTCATATTAGTGAGGACCAGATCCAGTATATTTGCACCCCTGGTTGGTGTATTGACAATCTGGTCCAGGGAGTGGGTGCTTACAAAATCCAGGAATCTCTGTACCTGCACATTTGGTGTCATATATATTTCCTGGTTAATAGTGAGGTAATTAAAGTTACCCATGAATATGGTATTGGGTTGGATGGTGAAAGTTTCTGCTAAAGTTAAATACATGTTATGGGTTTCCTGTGTCATAGAGGGGAACCTATATCTTGTAAGGAAGTGGTATGGGAATTTGCCTATAGTGATTTGAATATGGAGAAGCTTAAGTGCATTGTACTGTTTGATCAGCTTTGAGGTATATTTATTTTTTATGTAAATAGAGACAACTCAGCCTTTAGTCCCTGTCTGTGTAGTAGCTGGTCTAAATGTGTGGAAAGCATTATAGCCTTGCACTGCCGGTGTGTTTTCCATGGCTATAAACCAGGTCTCAATGACTGTACAGATGTCTGCATTCTGTAGGGTGAGTAGAGCTTGTAGAGAGTGGAGTTTCTTGTTTAGGCACTTAGCATTGAGCAGTAACACCATTAGATTTCCCTGGTTTTGATTTGCTATGTCAGAAGTACTTTCAGTTTGGCACTTCCTAAAAAAGGCACTATGGGGGCACTATGGTGAGAACAATATTTTAGCTAATATTCAAAAGCCAAAGCAGTGTGGCCTGTTGACCATCTCCTTCCATGTTGCTCATTTTGTGGCATCATCCTTTGATAAGGTAAAATGCTGCCTGGGACACATGAGAGCACCCTGATATCTCTTTTCGTATAGTACAGGGAGGTACTTCTCAGTTCATTTACATCCACATGGACTATGACTGAGTGATACTGGTACTTGTGGTCCAATGAGCTGACAGCATGCATAATGTGGAGGATTCTGACCCCCTGATAAACAAATGACTTTGACTTTCTCCATACTCAGCCTGGTGTGAAGGACATCAGTGTGCCTCACAATGGAGTCTCCAGTGACCAGAATTTTGGATTGTGTGTTGGCTTGCCTTATGGGCTTAGAAATAGAGGCTCCATGAAATGTTGATATATATGTGTTGATGTGGCTGGTGTTTTGAAAGAGTGCATTCAGGGCTGCTGAGGGTGTTTGTTATGTGTACTTCATTCAGGTCTTTGGGGTTTAGGAAAGTTACATTTAAGTACTTCAGCATATGTGGGTCTATGTGTTTGCTTTGAATTATGTGTGAAATGTGGAGTGTGTGTACTACTGACAACCTCATTGACATTAGGAGTGCTTTTATGTGAGACCTTTGCCTCCAGTGGCATTAAGTAAATACATCCATCATGTATCTTATCAGTTTCTTTGAGATTTAGCTGAGTGTCAGTAAACATGAGGCAATTTCTACATTGCCTTAGGTTGCCTATATCCACCAAGCTTGTAACAGAAAGACAGAGTGGGCAAGATCATATGCATGGCAATAGTCTCTTTTTTTATTGATTAGACTGCTGTGGTGAGAATATAAAGTAATGTCAGGAGTATCTGGTTTGCAGCTCTGGGAGCAGTTTTTGTCACTGAAAACTAGTTGCCCTGTATACAACTAGGTACTGGAGAAATGTCCAAGGTGCTTTTACAGGAAAGATGCCATCTAGAGGTGCCTGTGTCTATAGAGGACAGTGCCGATCACTTGAGGGGAAAACTGATAAAGTAGGCCCTGATATTTATGGATGGTATATTTAGGGAGATATTCTGAAGTTTGGTTAGGCAGCAGCTAATCAAGCAGTTCTTACTGAAAATAATTAGCTTTGTCAAGAATGACGAAAAGAGGGAATTCGCCTGACTGTTGAGTACCTGGCTAGTACTAGTTTTTGTCTCACCACAGCTTCATGCTTCTGCCATACAATGCTCATTTGCTTCTTCTCTCATCAGAAGCAATGTAGTAGCACTAATCCCAAGATGGGAAGGAGGCCACAGGGTCTTTTGTGATCAATAGTCTCGTCCCAAATGATGCATGGGTCTGTGTGCTTCTTGTAGCTTTTTCCTAGTAGATGTGGTGAGAACATTAGCTCCCAGACTAATCAGGAAGGTCCACACAGACACTCGCTGCCCAATCAGAACAAATCAGGAATCTGTCAAACAGTTATCTGGCTTTTTGGTGATCAGAAATCTCAAGGAAATAATGTCCCTATGCTCCTTCTCTCACCAAGAGCAAAACAAAAGCACTAATCCCAAAAAGACTACTAAAAGGCAGAACGTGGGCTCTCCACTAATTGGTTGTCCTGTACTAGATATTGATGATTTTATAGGTAAGATAGAAAAATGTGATAATATCCTAAGAGATGCAGTGTGCACTAAGCAGTTAGATATGAAAGAGGGAGTAAACCAAGCTTTAGTAATCTAGGGGAGAGCCAGCAATTTTAAAAGAGCATGATAGGCTGGAAGGGGGAGGGCACTTAGTATTCTGGCTCTATGGAATACAGTGGGATGGCCAATAGATTTAAATATCTGAAAAGGAGTGATTTCACAGAATTGCAATGCTGTGCTTGCTGACAATAGTCGATGAAAGAGGAGAGGGAAGGAAATATGTGGTCAAGTTAACATAAGGGTCAGACAACTACAAAGACAGTTGAATTTAAAAACACAGTGGCACCAGGGTGGAACAGTAGGGAAAATTTAAATTTCTATGTGAGTAACAATAAATACAGCTCTGGTCGCTTTCCTAGTTTAAATGTGTAAATGAAAGCACACTATAATTAAAACACAGTGCAAAGTAAATGCATCACAATTTAAAAACCAGAAGACAGCAATGAAGCAATACAAATTACAAGAAATCAAAAACAAACTAACCTTTCCCTTATAGCAATCTATGGCAGAGTCTGTGTGAGCTTTTTCATGCTTTTCAATGCAACAGTACCCATGCAGAAGCGCAGAGCATAGTGGAATGCAGTTTTGGTCAAATGAAGGCCAACAAAAGATTGTTTTTCATTGCCTTGATGCATTTGGTAGGGCACTGCAGTGTGCACCAGAGACATGCTCCTACCTCCAGTTCTGTGGTGTGTGTGTGTGTGTGTGTGCGTGTGTGTGTGTGTGTGTGTGTGTGTGTGTGTGTGTGTGTGTGTGTGTGTGTGTGTGTGTGTGTGTGTGTGTGTGTGTGTGTGCGTGTGTGTGTGTGTGTGTGCCATGTTGTATAACTTGTCACTATAAAACCTACTACAGTAGCAGGGAAGCAACCCTGCAGGGCTTATATAACAATAAGACTAGCAGCTGAAGAACAAGGTGGATAATCATGGGATGAAGAGCGAGCTGGGATGCAATATGTGAAATGCATTGCAGCACTAGCAGAATAGGTCATTTTGTTCACATCTATGGGCCATGATGCAGACAACACAGAATAAAATGTTGCCTGCATTATAATTTTCAAGTAAAGCAAGGCAGTACTTGCACTAGCCGTACCATACATCAAACTTTACCATACTCATGTAGATTAGTGGACATGCTGAGTGCAGTCATTAACACTTACACAGGTTGGTGGGCTACAATGACTAGTTATAGCAATACTATCATACGGGATAGGATCATAAGAAGTGTACATAGTAGGCATGCACTCCAGTAACAGGTTGTGAGAGAGTGAGGAATTATATCCTCCAGTGGCAAGAGGGAGCTTCCATGTCATGAATGTTAACAATGTAGCTGACCTGTGTTATCAGGCATGTGCTGTCCATTTGTACTGGATTCTCTAACAGTAGAACCCATATGTTCATAGGTTCATAGGTAAGTACTAGGCTATCGGCCCAAGGGCCTATGTAAGCCTAGCCAGCAAGGTTCCATAGCTTATGCCACCCAAGAAAGTTATTTTCCTGTGCCACTGTCCAGCAGAGACACAGACGTGATCCCCAGGGTGTATTTCCTATTTCCCATCCACTCATCAAGATTTTTCTTGAAGAGTGCTAATGAAGAACTTTGCTTGACATAGATGGGTAGCTTGTTCCAGACTATAGGAAGTCTCTGGGACAGGAATCTATCCCTCCAGCATGTCCTGTTTATTGTGGTGACAAGGTTTAGGTCCCCTAGAGTGTGTGGCTCAGAGGGATTGGGATTTCTTTAGGTGTAGCATGTCCAACAGCTCTGGGTTTGACATAGCTTTATATGTTAGACAGAGATCACCTCGGAGTAGGCTATATGCTACGGAGTAAAGCTGGTGTTTTTTGAGGTGGTCAGTGTAGGGCATTTGTTTGAGGCCAGTAATCCTCTTTGTGAGGTACTTCTGTGGCCTTTCCAGCTACTGCAGATGTCTTGTGAGGTGCATTCCAAAAGGGGCATTGTACTCTACAATGGGTCTAATGAGTGACAAGTAGAGGGGAACAATGACCTTTTTTTTTTCCTGGATGAGAACCGTTTTATGATGAGCTGTGCTACGTAGAAGGACTTCCTGACTACTGTGGTGATGTGACTATCAAAGGAGAGACTACTGTCCACCTGGGTCCCAAGGTCTCTTATCACACATTCGGTGTTAAGTAGATTGCTGCCTACGTGGTAGTTCATGGGTACAGAGTTTTTACCAAAGGGGATAACACTACACTTTTTGGCATTGGGCTTGAGGCCATGGCTCTGACAACAGGTATCTGTCTTAATGAGGCCCTTCTGTAGGATGTCCACATCATTTGGGGACTTGACTATGGCTCCTAGTTTGCAGTCATCTGCGAACTTTATTAGCCAGAGGCCTTCTGTGTTAGCCTGTACTTCAGAGAAGTAGATACCAAACAGGAAAGGTCCCAGGATGGAACCTTGTGGTACTCCACTTGTCACTACTTTGAGGTCAGATTTGGAGTCTGCAACTTTTACAGTGTGGGTTCTGTCACTGAGCCAGTTGGCAACCTATCTTGTGATGTAGGGATTTATACCTAGTTTAGTGAGTTTAGCTATAATTCCAGAATGGGGGATGGTGTCAAAAGCCTTGGCGAGGTCAAGATAGGCTGTGTGAACCACCTTACCCTCATCCATGGCTTTGGTGACTGCCTCAAAGAAGTTAATCAGGTTCAGGAGGCATAATCTGCCTTTCACAAATCCGAACTGGTTGGGATCCAGAGTTTGGAGGTTGCCAATGTCTTTGTTTATGAGTTCCATGATGATACGTTCCATGGCCTTGCAGACCAAGCTCGTCAGGCTAATAGGTAGATAGTTCCCAGGATCAGTGATGGCTCCCCCTTTGTGGAGTGGGATAACTGTTGCTATGCGCCATTCAGTGTGCACAAAGCCTGATGTGAGGCTATTATTGAACATGGTGCTTAAGTGGGGAGCCAGTTAGTTCTGAAGTTCATGTGAAACGCAGCCTGGAATGTTGTCCGGTCCCATGGATGCTGTGTTTTTGGCTTTAGAGAGTGCAGCTTTTATCTGCGTAGTTGTGATTACAAGGACTCTGCATTCTTCCTGTATAGATATGGGCCCTTTAGGGGGTGAGAGAGGGGTAAAGTTAGCACTGAACCGATCTGCCAGGATGTTGGCAATATCAATTGGTTCTGTAATTTTCGTGCCTTTGTGCTGTAATTCAGAGCAGATCTGGGTGTTGCCATCTAGATTATTGACATAGCTATAGAATGCTTTGTGGTTGTCCTTGGATTTAGTGGCAATTTTGTTTTTGTAGCTAGCTTTATAAAGACACCACTCAAATACATGCCTAACCCCCACCAAAAAAAAATCATGCGTAGAGCTAGATGATGTAATACGTGAGTAGAATTTATGCACATACATAATAGGAATGTTTATGTATGTATGTATGTATGTATGTATGTATGCATGTATGCAATTATTTAATTTTGTTTACCAGGGTAGATCAGATTTGACTATTTGCAGGTTCAGCCCAGGTCACATACATAGTAAGAATAGTAAAATAAGATTAAAGGTATAATTAAATTATACAGCATAGTGACATAATATAAAATAGGTATAAAACATATACGCATATTTAGAAGAAAGTTTAAAAATCGAGTAGGATCAGAAGTACACAGCTGCATAATACAGGTGTCATGGGCATGGTAAATATGGCCCATCCAAATGAACAGACATAGAATATACAAATGTGGAGCAATATTTTAGCAGAGAAGAAAGAAGAAATTAAAGAATACTAAGAGCTGCAATAGTAGAAGTGGTCATTAGATATGTAGGATGGCATGGATTTTGTGCAGGTATTCCTGCTGAAGCCCAAAGGTACCTTAAGGACAGATATACAAAATCCTGTTGGTGAATAGGTCCTATTACACATGGAGTACACTGTAAAATATAGACAAGTAATGGCTATTTTTAACCTGGTGCATCCCCTGCAGACATTCATGTGGTCATTGTCAACCCCAGCCCTAACATCCAAGTCCATACTCTAGTATGATGGTTTGCTCCCTCTCCTACAAGAGGGGTATCAGGAAATCCTCCACCTCTGTGAGCCACCTCTGTGTTGATAGTCCACATACTTTGGTAATCATGCAGCAGACCGAAGCTCCAAAGGTGGGGGTGTTTCCATATTCATAAAGGATGCACACACCTCCAGAGTGGTAGCCCAACATAACGCATCTGAGAAACTTCAGGTGCAGCTAACATTGGGTAAGACAGCAATTAGGCTCATAGCCTGCTATAGATCCCCAACCATGTCCCAAGACTCACACTCCACGTTCCTAACCACTTAGGAGAATATTAGGGCTCAACCTAACACTCTCATACTGGGCGACTTCAACTACCCCTCCATTAACTGGGAAAACTACTCATGTACCAATACACTTGCCCAGCATTTCCTGGAATTCATTAATTTCAATGCATTGGACCAGCTCATTTTTACCCCCACTAGAGGTAGCAACATACTTGACCTGGTCATTACTATCATGGGCGACCGTTGCTCTACACCAATAGTCAACTCCTCCCTGGTTAGAGCCGACTACAAACTAATCACCTTGGAAATCCACATCACTCCCAACCCCACCCCCACAAAGGTAATCACCATGAAAAACTTCTCCAAAGCTAACTTTGGGCTCCTAAAAACAGAGGTAGCTAACTTCACAACACCCATGCAAATGGAGATCAGTTACATGATCACCAAATCATGCACCAATGCACTGCACGAACACGTACACAAATGCATAGATCTCGCCATAACCAATAGAACCAAGATGCTCTCCTCCAAAAAAGGAAGCCAATCTGGTGGTCCCCTGCCATAAACAAACTCTACAACAGAAGGAAGAAACTGATGCGGAATGAGGTGAAGTCTCAAGACTGGAAAAGCTCCCTTATCAGCCTCAACAAAAAGTTGAGATCCCTCATCAAGTCCTCTAAAGCTAGCTATGAAAACAGAATTGCAGCAGACAGTAAAGACAACTACAAGAGCTTCTATAGTTATATAAAGAATCTCCACAGCAATACCTAGATTTGCTCTGCTCCTATACTGAGGGAACAGATATTGCCAATATACTGGCCGACAGATACAGTGCCAACTTTATCCTTCTCTCCCCATCCCCCCCAAGGGACCAGTCACAATACCAGTAAATTGCCAGGCACACAGTATTACTGCTGCACAGGTTAAAACAGCACTTTCCAAGGCCAAGAATACAGCTTCTATGGGACCTAACAATATCCCTGGCTGTGTTCTACATGAACTATAGAGTGAACTGGCACCTCACCTGTGTGCCCTGTTTAATCACAGCCTCAACCCAGACTTTGTCCCTATCGAATGGTGCACTGCTACAGTCATCCCTCTCCACAAAGGAGGAGCAACTACAGACCTGAGTCTGATATGCAAAGCTATGGAACACATCATCATGGACCTAATAAATAAGGATATAGGGAATCTCCAAACTATGGATCCCACACAGTTTGGTTTTCTGAAGGGTAGAGCAGGCCTGCTCATCTTGGTCAACTTCTTTGAGACAGTCACCAGAGCTGTGTATGAAGGCAAGGTGGTTCATACAGCCTACCTTAATCTGGCCAAGGCCTTTGATACCATTCCCCACTCAGGAATCATAGAAAAACTCACTAAGCTAGGCATCACCCCCTATATCACTAGGTGGGCTGCAAACTGGTTCCCAGATAGAACCCACAGTGTGAAAGTAGCTGACTCCAAGTCAGACTGCTGACCAGTCACAAGTGGAGTCCCACAGGGTTTTGTCCTGGGTCCTCCCCTGTTGGGTATCTACTTCTATGAAGTTCAGGCCAACACATAGGGACTCTGGCTGACAAAGTTTGCAGACGAGTGCAAGTTGGGAGCTATTATTAACTCCCAAGTGATGTTGACATCCTACAAAATGGCTTCACTGAGACCAACAACTGGTGTCAGAACCATGGCCTTAAGCTCAATACCAAAAAATGTGTTGTCATCCCCTTTGGGAAAAACCCGGTTCCCATGAATTACCACATTGATGATAGTCCACTGAACACAGAAGGCATTATAAGAGATCGGATTGACAGCAACCTCTCTTTTGACCACCACATTGCCACTGTGGTCAGAAAGTCTTCTATGTGGCACATCTCATTACTAAGAGTTTTGCATCCAGGAAGATAGAGGTCATTGTCTCCCTCTACTCTTCCCTCATTAGGCCAATCATGGAGTATAATGCCCCATTTGGCATAGGTTCATAGATTAGTACTAGGCTAACTGCCCTTGCAAGCCATTTTAAGCCTAGCTAATTATCCCTTGTGAGACTCAAACCCTGCACTTTGTGTTTGTAAGGCAAATACCTTAACCTTTAGGCTACCCTCCCAAGTACTGCACTAAACACCTGCCACAACTAGAGACCCCACAAAAGTACCTCACAAAGGGGATCCTATGCCTTAAACATTTGTCGTATATGGACAGACTAAAAAAACTCCAACTATTCTCTGTCTCATATCTCCTACTTAGAGGCGATGTCTGCTTGGCTTACAAAGCCATGTCTGACCAAGCTCTGTTAGAAATGCTACATCTAAAGAAATCCCAATCCCACCGCACCACACGCTCCAGAGACCTCAACCTCATTACCACAATCAACAGAACATGCTGGAGGGACAGGTTCATAACCCAGAGACTGCCCATGCTATGGGATAGACTTATCATACATGTCAAGCAGAGCACCTCTTCAAGAGAAATCTTGATGAGTGGATGGGAAATAGAAAATTCACCCCAGGGATCACTCCAGTGGCTTTACAGATGCACTGGGAACTAAGGTCGGGTAGCACAATGCCAGGGTAATCTTATGGGCTAGGCTTGTAAAGGCTCCAGGGCCATTAGCCTAGTACACACCTATGAACCTATGTCCCTGGCAAAATTGTGTGCCTTGTTCTTGGCATGCAACATCATATCAGTTACATGGCCAACCACAGGACTAATGACCTATGCCACTCTCTGCCACATGTGGTACTGATAAGTCTTGACCAGGATGTACATTTACTTGGGATGTACAGCCATTGCTCCCTGTTTCATGGTCCCACAATAATATCTTTACATGTGTAGGTTACACATGTGAGTCAGTGTGAGTAGACGGTCTTCTGTTTATTATATATATATATATATATATATATATATATATATATATATATATATATATATATATTACACACACACACACACACACACACACACACGCACACACACACACACACACACACACACACACATGCATACGCTGTTCCCTCCACCATTTGGTGGCCAGTCAGCTGTCCCTTGAGGATCTAGGGCCATTTCTCTTTTCCTGTACACATCCTCTATCTGTCTGTCTTTATGTGTCCATCCATTCTTGTCCTCCCCTTTGTGTCAGTACCACACCTGTCTGCTTTGTCTGCATTTTATGTTTGTTCTTCTGTCCTTTCTACCATCTCTTCTTCCTCTATCCCTTCCACAACCATTCCTCACTGCCATCTTCTTATACTACAAATAGAAGTTTTTGCCCAGAAAACTCGCCCTTCAGCCCCCACAATATATCATTTCTTATGGCTACCTCTGTTTGTTTTCTTCTGCTTGCTATTCTCCCTTTTCTATCATTCTTATCTTCTCCTTTAATCCCTGTATACAATATGAACTAAGCTGACAGTTTGCTGTGCTGGCCCTCCTTGAGTTGTCTGCCATTATGCTTGCGGTAGTAATGTAAAACTTCATTGCAGTCATGAACATGTGAAATCCAGTAATTTGACATGTGCAGTCCTACACTGCACATGACTAATGTTATTTCTCCCTGTAACACAGCTTCACTACTTTACTGTGTAATCATTTTTGTGCATTTTTGGTGCTATGCAATCCCTGCTATGTATCCCAGCAGCTACAGGATACATTGCACTATGAGCTGCTTATTGTCCAGTGCTGCATAGGTGTGCAGCTCTTGTATACTGTCTTCAGAACTCGTTTTGCTACTTTCTGCTTCAACCTCAGTTGCAGCTCACATCATATTCAAAGATAAAGACAGAATGTGGCAAGGGCTATTTCTGCATTTTTCATCTGTAGGTTATACAGTTTGCAAACAAAGACCGGCACTAAAAGTGATGTCTAATTTTTTCTGGAAGTAGACTATCAGCTTTGTGGGAGCAACAGTAGTTGCAATGTTATCTTTAGATTAGACTTTGAATCTCTTGCTACATATGGGGCTCACAGGTGCTCAGATAATATTGTTTGTTGCCCTCTGATATTTTAAAGCTAACTGCCTACTTCCTGCCATTTATTCCTTGGTTAAATTAATTTGAGATCCACATCTTATTTTTAATAACTCTTACTTGTTATTTTGCAGAGAGTGAAAATCAGAAAGGCTTCCTAACTTTGGAAAAACCTGCAAAACTGGACATCATTTAAGAAAAGCCTTAAAATGAAATTAAAGTGGACTGATAATTTGTATGCAGAAAACTATTCCTTATAAGTATGTAACAGCTTTTGAAGTTAATAACTGAAAGTGGCAAGATAATTTCTTGCTGAATTCATCCATTTTCTTGTTAGTGGAGCAAAGTCATTTTCCTATGACTTATCCAAAATTAAACAGTAGACTTGATGACAAATTGAATGATTTTTATGATCTATGTCATATTTTATAGTATTTGTAAGGTGATTAGTGGAAAAGGTTGTTCTGTTACACATATAGACAGATCGAGTCCTCACTTCCATAAAATACTCTTGTTATACAACTGGCATCATTCTCTATACTAGATTCACAGATATGAAAAACAGTTGTATGTGGTAATGCACAACATGAGTTGCTGCAGTGGGCTGTTCACCAAACTCAGACCCAACAATGAAGGCAAGAAGTCATAACATTATCACGTCAGCACTAAATTTAATAGTGATATAGAATTTGCATGACTGTTATATTCCCTGTGACTTTATACTCGGTCTTGGAGCTTCATTGTAAATGACTAATCCTTAGCTGTGGGTCGAGTATATATTCAGCACAGGTAGTTTGTTCTGCCACTGCGTAGTCGAGTATAATCAGTATTGCAATCGGTAGAAATTGACACTGAAAAAAAAATAAAGTGAGCAAAAAGGAAAAAAAAAACAAAATATTCACCTTTTTTCTATTATATACTGAAATAGTTGTGTTAATGAAATATTTCACCCTGCATTAGAACAAATGCATATAAACTTGAACCTAGAAACAAGGTTATGACTGAAATAGTTATGTGTACCATTTCTTGATTTCTGTGTCATCTGCCTGGAAAGTGCTTTGTGATGAAACCCTATAATAAAAGTTGTGTAGTACTGAATTGACATTTAGAGTCCTGCTTCTCAGTCTGAAGCATAGTCACATGTGACATGTGTTAGGAACAATACTTGTTACTTATGACACTATCAACTAATAACTAGGTGTACATTGTCCTAAGCAGGTATATGGAGCAGTCTATGAAGACAAGAAGACCAAAGGGGACGGTTTGGTGCAATTTGTGTAGAAAAGGCATGATTAGACATGTGAAATATCTGACAGGCATGTTTTTTAGATGTGGGGACAGTACATCAGTGAAATCAACTGGGAATCTTTTAATAAGTAGTGACACCCACAGCCATTTCTGTTTATTAGACAGTCAAACAAGTAGGATTCTTTGAGACTGTGTAAATGAGTCTGTGTGAGTCTGTGTGTGCGTGTGTGTGTGTGTGTGTGTGTGTGTGTGTGTGTGTGTGTGTGTGTGTGTGTGTGTGCGTGTGCATGTGTGTGCATGTGTGTGTGTATGTGTGAGACAGAGAGAGAGAAAGAAAGACTAAAATAGTTTTAGGTACAATTTCCTTTACTTAATCACAGTCAAATAATCTGAGTGCCCCCAAAGAAAGAAACTGATACTGATGTGCACTTTTATTGTTTGTTTCTAAAAGATGAATTGCTACCCAGGAAAAAATGCTTATATATGTATTTGTATGCAATTTCTATAACTTGCTCACAGTAGAAAGACATATGCCTTACCTTAAAAGGCTTTTTCTAGGTAGAAAACTGATTAGTACATCAAAAGAGTTGAATAGTTCACTAAAAATAATTATCACATCATATTTATAAACAATGTCAGTGAATATTTTCTAGTGAAAGGTGATGTACTCTGTCAAACAAAAGCTAAAATAAAATGTTTAGAGGCAGTCTGTGAGTATAAAAGAGCTCAGACATGTGTCTCTCTGTTTATATGCTAAAGTGATTTTGTAGTTCAAAGCATAATCTGTCCTAGCAGGCCACATTTGTATTACCCAACAACAAGTCAGGATGAGTGTTTCAAGCAGCAACACCTTCATGAAAAAAATAGTAAACTAAATGAGGTGTAGTGGTATGTCCAAAAAGAATTCTCTACTTGTCAATGTTTAATAAAACTAAACTTGATCATCACTACATCCAAAATATCAAATTAAATAAAATGAAAGGACACCGGGTTAAGTGCTTTTGTCAAGTACAATTCAGCATAGACTTCTTCAGAACATAATGTTATCTACAAAGGAAACAGTCTTATATAACATCCAGGTCAAAGTGCAAAATAATCATTTAGTAAATTAAAATATAAATATAACTATTGTGTGTTCCATCATAAACTTTACTATGTTTATAAATTGCCAAATGTATGACAGTATAAAAACATTCACCAAAAACACTCTAAAAACACTCCTCAAAAATATAAACAATTCATTGATAAATAACCTCAACATAAATAAGTCTTAAACAGGTAAATAAAATTAATAAAAAATACAAATAAGTACCTTCACTAAAAACTCATCAAAAGGATGTTAAAAATTTCACAATAAACAACCCAGTCATAAGTACACAATGCATAAGTAAATAAATATAAAAAAGGACCTTGAATGACTGTCAACATGTGCATTCTCTGCTTATAATGTGTAACGTGTAACATATATAATATGTGTAGCAATACAAATAAATATAAACACATAAATACATATATAAAGAGAGCATCTGTTTCATAGCTTAGCTGAGCTCATATATAAAGGAGTCTTTAGTGAAACAGTTTCATTGATACCAGGAGGCATCATGGCATTCACCAACAATTGGCATCTAAACTCTTTGTACTTGAAAGTGTTTATATTGTGTACACCTGTAGGTGGCTTGTTGTCTAGCACACATCTCATAAAAATCTTCAATAAGTCTTAAATTGGGACTGCTTAGTTTAGAAACATTAGTGATGGTATCCACAAACCCTCCCATCCCAATTTCTGTGGGGATCACTGAAACAAATTCATAACATCCACAGTTACCAAGAGAACCCTACCATCATATTTTATCTTGGCAACTTCAGAAAGAAAGTGCCATGACTCAGTTAAGATGTGGGGGAATATCCTTCAAAAGGTGTTTCAGGCAAATGTCAATAAATTTAGCTAATGTTTCCAGAATGGAACCTGAAGCTGATACAATTGTACAAAGTGGTGGGCTGGTAATAGCTTTGTGTATTTTAGAAATTCCAGAGCTAGCCAGGATAATGGGATTTTAACTTTAAAAAAATCATATAACTTTATTTGCTGAAATATCAAATCATCCAACATAAAAATCAATCTTTCTATATGCAATAAACACTTAATTTCTAGAAACTCTGCCATACAAAATGCCATGTAATAAAATGTCTATCCTTGATACATATTCCATAAAATCCATCAAAACTATCCCACCCCCTTTTCCAGTTTCATAATTCTAATGGATTTGTCAGTTATCAATTCATTCAAACAAATTTTCTCCTCCTAAGTCATATTGGGGGGAATATAACTTCCCTTGTTAATTCCAAAGATCTAAAGTAAACCCATCTCAACTGTTAAATCAAAAAGACACAAGGTAGGGTATAAAGGTGGATTAAACACATCCTTTCTACATAAAGTACCACCATGTGAAATAGAGTTCAGGTTGTTTCTAAAAAGTAATATCAAATTCATTTACTAACAAAAAAACTTAAACTCTAATCAACTCAGTTTTCTGTCTGGGTGTAGAAACAAATGAAAATTCTTTAACATATACTCTCATACATTTGGCAGTTTATATACATACAAAGTTTTATGATGGAACACACAATTACTATATTTATATTTTTAATTTACAAAATCATTAATTTGTATTTTGCTTTTTGTACTTTGCACTTTGACCAGGATGTTATATAGTGTTTCCTTTGTAGATAGACTAGATTTTGAAGTCTATTCTGAATTGCACATGATAAAAATGCTTACCCTAGTGTCCTTCCATTTTATTTTATTTGACATTTTGGATATAGTGAACATCAATTTTAGTTTTATTAAACATTGACAAGTGGTGTAGAAGACATGGAATTATTTCAGACATACCACTACTCCTCATTTTAGTTTACTAATACTTCTATTACCCACCGATTAGAAGGCTACATCTAATTGGCATTCCTGTCGCTGGGTGTAAGCCAGAACATTTGGTGAGTAAAGTAGTATGAAGTATGGAAAAAGAACCAGGCCACAGACAATATCAGTGCAGAATTCCAAAAGTCTTACTGAGAAAAATAAATCTGAAAAATAGAATAGAGAGAGTCATGTCATGATAGAACGTTTTAACTAATTTAAGTAAGTTGAGAATAATAAAGTTCAAGAAATTTTTTAAAAAGAGAGATAAATAGGAGAAAAAAAGAAACAATGAAGATATAAGGCAGTCAGCTTAGGGAAACATACAAGGAATTGCTTCCTTTAAAAGTAAAAAGAATGCAAATGACAACTGAAACCTTCTTGAGGAGATAGAAGGATTCTGTTGAGTAATACAAGAACAGGATTAGATTCCTCTAAGCATTTGTTCTTTTCATTTATCTTTGACTTGGTGGCTTCAATATGCAAATATGCTGCTTTTTCAAGATGCCAGAAACTGAGATGCCATTCTGAGTGCAAGTAGAATTGTATACATTCATCTGCTGTTAATGTTTAATTTTATTCACTATTCTGGTATTTTCAATGTCTGAAACTGGCTCATGCTCAAATATCACATACCGATGATGTGGATTTAATTTCACCATAAAAAGACCTACAAAGAACCTGGAAATTTATTATAGTAGAAAACATTGTTCTATTTCATCCCTCATTTCAAAGATGATGAGACTATTGTGAGATATTGTGTAATTTTCTCTATGAGTAGCATATAACATGACAGAAACGGATGTCTGTTTGATAGCATTGTTGGGGGAAATACATGCATACATATGCCCCTGGATTCACCATTCTTCCATGCAAGACTAGCTTAGTCCTGCACGGAAGCAGCAGTGTAGGAGCAGTACGGCAGTGCACCATGCATATTAATGAAGGCGCACTGCCTGAGCTCCTAAACGGACACGGAGCATGTACGAGTGCAGAGGGCATGTCTGAGAGCAGAGCTCTCAGAATATACATGCCCCTGCAATCAAGAACAGCAATTTAGCAATAAGAATGGGTGAGACTGCTCATATGTGCTCGCATACCCCTAGCATCACCCCCCCAAGTTTATAAGAACAATAGTTAAAATATAAAATATAAACAAGCTAATTTTTTTTTTTTGTCAGACAGATAAACTTTAACCGTAGATGCGTGGGTTTGCCCATTGCTTAGCTACATATACTGCAGCTTAAATGGCACAAGAGGATAAACATCAAGATATATGCAAATGAAGCAGTATTGCAATAGTGTAGTGGGCAGTGCATTCGCCTTAAGAGCAATCATTCCCGGTTCAAGTCTAACTCCAGTACATTCCATTTTCCATGTCAAATCACTTTATTAACAATATTTGTTTATTGCATAACCTACTAGATAACATATTTGTGAACTGAAATACTGCATTAAATGCAGATGTGAGATGTCATTGTCATAATGTTGTAAAATCCACAGATAAACACAAGTGCCCCATACAGTATATGTACACAGGAATCAGGGATACAAATCAAAGGTACAATGTATAATGAATGATAAATCCATAAAGTGTCCAAATTCACCACCTTCCCAAGAACCGTTTTACATTTCTGTCTAAATTAGTGTGGGGTAAGTGGGAGTAAGCAGGATTAAGCATATTTAAGCAGCAGTAAGTGAGTTTAAACCCGTTTGCCCAGGGATAAGCAATGCGCATACAGGTTAAGTAATATTGAAGCGAGCACTCTGTAAGCATATTTAACCGGAGGTTAACATTGCTTACCTTCATGCAAACCTGTGCAAACCTACTTACAATTGCTTAAAAGTGCCTTAATTACTCTGTATGCAACAGCCACTGTTCTGGCCAGAAACAAAATAAACAGCCTTTGCAGGTCTTGAACCCAGGACGGTGTACACTATAGTCATAGCAGTTAACCACTGACCCATCACAGCAGTACAATAAGATTGAGGTATCACCAAATAAATCCTCACTATAGGAAAATCAGACTTAACATGTGAAAGGAATCTATATACAGTTTTATGTTGTATAACCTACTACATAACATAAATATGTGAACTGGAGTACTGCATAAGTCCAGATGTGAGGTGCCATTGTAATAAAGTGTTGAAATCCCCTAATAAACACAAGGACCCCATACAGTGTACGTACATATGAATCATGGATACCAAACACATATATAACATGTAATGAATAATAAATCAATGCCAAATAGCAAATAGTATGCAAATTAAAAATTAAGCAATGCTAAGCATTGCACAGCCCAGCTTATTAGTGTAAGCAATGTGTAGGCCAGCTAAATCAGTTTGCCCATTGGTGTACCCCTTTAAGCAATGCCAACCTTAGGTAAACAGCTTTGCCCATAGCTTAGCATTTTCAAAACCATCCTATCATGGCAAAGTGCAGGAAATTGGCCCTATTTAAACCCAACAGGCAGGAATACATCTCATAACTGGTTACGACTTCCTCCTGTAGGCACTATGACTGGTATGGGAGAGGGTGTGCACTTTCGGGTGCAGCGCTGGGACATCCAGGAGTCCAGAGTCATGGCAGGACTCCTTGTTAAAGACTATAAACAGAGACTGTTGCATGGCCAGTACCAAGGTTCCTAATATAAAGCGGAAGCCTGGGACCGTCTCGCTCGTGACCTCACCAGTGCCACTGGCATACCTCGAACTGGTGAGCAGGTCAGGCATCATTATGCCGACCTGAAGTGGAGAAAGAGGGATCTCTTGGATCAGTGGATCCAAGAAGCTAGGAGGACAGGGGATGTCCCAGCCGTGTGTAAGTATCAGTCCACTACCTGCTTAATAATTGCCAGCTCATGGATATTATGGATAGGTATGGTTAATATTCCTCTTATGTCTTTGACAGTGGCAGATGAGTGGGCTGTGAACCAGGAAGCCCATGCCTGTAGATTGCAGAGGTTGCGTCACGAGGCAGGTCAGTAATACTTTTGCATGTACTGTCATAGGAAATAAATCTAAAAGTAGTAGTAAGTTAATTGCCTGTATAAAACCTGTATTGTTTAAGGCATGTACTGCATACACCAGAGAATATGGCAGGAAGCGTCTCATATAGGTTGTATGTAAATAAAAGGATAATAGCCTGACAATAAAGGTCTAACTGTTGGACTGCTTATGTTTACTGTGGTATCATATGGTGATGTAGATTTGCAATCACTTAATAGTGCTGTTGTATTAAGCACTATTACTCACACTGTGCTACATAAATAAAATGTGTAGGCATGTCTATATATGACTATTGTAATCACAAGAGGTCATATAGTACAACTGAGAGAGACTTAGACAGAAAACAGTGAAAAGACAGACAACATAATCCAAATAGCACACTCAACTGAGATTTTAGCTGTTGTATTTTTAGCACACACAGCCATGGTGTGAATCCTGGGAGTGGTAATAAGCTGCATGCAGAATCATACCCCACAAATGTACAGATATGTCCAGAATGTCCAGTTAATAGAACCATATCCACTGCCTGTCTCCCTCTCCACTTGGCAAATCAGTGAGATGATCCCAGATGTTTAGGCAGCAAATAATGAAATACAACTGATTGTCAGACATCTATAAGAACAAACCTGACACTCTAGCAACTTCCCAAAATGTTATGAGAGTAATAAGTCAAGTATGTCCCATCTCCACCCACATGTTGTGAAGCTATGACCAGAGTGTGTGCAGTAACTGAGTGAGACATATGTGCATAATACTAATGTGGAATCTGGTAATATGGTTGGCAACATTCAGGTAGTGCTAACAAATAGTCCTCCCACAGGTCTGTCAGATACAAAAACTGTGCCTAGAAATAAAAGATTAATATCCTGGACTCATACTGTTTACTCTGGTATTGCATGGCATTGTTAATGTTGCAGCTGCTCTGAATAATAAGGTATTACTCATCACTGTCACCCACACTGTGCTACATAACAAAACTGTCTAGGAAATCCTGTATGAGTGTTGTAATTGCAAGGTCAGATTGTAAAACCACAGGAGACTTATAGACAGAAATCAAAGAAATGATACACAACAATATCTATATAGCACACTCAACTGTGATGGACACTGTTTTATTTTTAGCAGACACAGCCATGATTTGAATCCTGGGAGTGGTAGTAAGCTGTATGCAGAATCATAATCCACAAATGTACAGAATTGTCCAGAATGTCCAGTTAATTGGCCCATATCTGCTGGTTGTTACTTTGTCCCCCTGGCATATTAGCGTGCTAATCTCTGACATGTAGGCAGCATTTCATGTCATATAACTGGCTGTCAGGTCTGTACATATTTGGAAAATGTCAATGAAAACAAACATGTCATTGTACAACTCACTAAAGGTTTAAGAGGGCAATAGTCAAAATATGTCCCGGTTCACCTGCATGTGGTCAAGATACGCCCAGAGTGTGTAAAATAAGAGATGGACAGGTATGTACATAACATCAACCTGAAATCTGGGAATATGTGTAGAAACAATTAGGTAGTATTAACAAACAAAACCTCCACAGGTATACCAGGTAAGAGGTGTATACTGCAGGTAAAACTCAGTTCATGTATATAGTTGTTTACATCCATACCACTGTCTAAACTAAGGCCATAGGGTAGTGTACTAATACCTGTAAGGTACAGATCATAGCACTGACTAGGAAACTAATGAGAACTACAGAAATATACTAGTTGTTAACTGACATCTGTCTCTCCCCACACCATATCTGCAACAATAAACTAAATACACAACTCAATCGGTATGTGCTCCATTAAATCTACTGTTGGGACATATGTCCTATTGTTTGATAAATATTTAAATTTGTTTCTATGCATGTGCCATGTTGAAATACTCCCACATTGGTGGCATGCTGTCATCAATGTACCTGCATGCTGTTGTAATGGCCACTGTGGTTCCATATATGCATGTGTTCTGGTTGCTATGCAACTGTTCCATATCTGGTGTTTTGGGTTAATGGGAATATCTCTGCATACTGTTATGCCTAATCCTGGAATGTGTTGACTATTACTAACCCACATTTGTTGTAAAATTGAAACACCATAGCACATTTGGGAAGGCCAGTTTCAGTGGACCCACCTGTCCCACCTAATCTGGCCTTGGCACCGGGCACCAGCACATCTAGGGTCCAGCCTGGGACCTCCTTGTCCGCTAGTCCTGCACCAGCTTTGGGTAGAACTGCCTCAGGAGATGGGCCTCACCCCCCTGGAAGCAGACATGGACAGGACACTGTCACCCACTGCCAGGTCCAGTTAGTGGTGCGTAGCGAGCTCCACAGGGAGTTCGGAGATCTGCTATGCCAGCTTGAGGGTCACATATCGCAACTAGAGGGTCAGCCTGGCCCTCCTACTTAGCCCCCAGCACAGTCGCCTTCAGGGCTGTGAAGGTGCAATGGTGACTGCCCATGGGTGGGGACCTTGGTCCCACTGTTTCCACTAGGGGGCTCATGGGCTTCCGATTTCCAAACACCCCTCCCATTCCAAGGTGCTTACCCCCCACATGTGTCATATACTGCCCCTTTATGCTATATTGTCTGTCTTGTCTGTTATCCTACCCAACCTACCTCCCCAAATATACCTACTATCCCTCTCCAACATCCCACTCTCATCTGAAAAAAAAAAGAGCAATCTGTTCCCAAAAAAAACCATCTTGCCCCATACATAGCTGTCCATTTTGCACACGTGTCCATTGGACACATGTAATCTGGTCTAATTGGCTTCACAACATATTATTGTTATCCTCACCCCTCTCTCAGGGGTATGAGTGTCCAAACCTACATCCAAATCAGTGTCTATGCACAGCTGTTGTTGTAGAAGAAATGGGCAGCTATGGACCTTCCCTACACCCGTCCTGCACATCCCTAGCTATTTTCCCTACTGTCTTTCCCTCTTTGTGCCCCTTTTTCACCATTTTCCTATCAACCCTTTTCATTTTTTTCAAAGAAATTAGCGCAGGGGTAAGTGGGAGTAAGCACTTTTAATCAGCAGTAAGCAGGTTTAAGCTTGTTTGCACAAGGATAAACAATGCCTACACAGGTTAAGCAATTGAGAAGCTAAATCAGTATAAAAAAATGTAACCGGAAGTTAGCAGTGCTTACCTCTGCGCAGACCTGCGCAAACCCACTTACAACTGCTTAAAAGTGCCTTAATCAGTCTGTATCCAATGGCCCTTGTTTTGCCCAGCAACAAAAAAAAACAGCCTCTGTAAGGCTCGAACCACGGACCCTACACACCATAGCCAAAGTGATTTACTACTAAGCCATGTTAGATATACATAACCCTGAAGTTTTCACAAACATATCATCCAGCAAAGTCATTCAACAGTACAGGAAATGTATTTATACATGTAGATTTGTGTGTGTTTGTGTGTGTGTGTGTGTGTGTGTGTGTGTGTGTGTGTGTGTGTGTGTGTGTGTGTGTGTGTGTGTGTGTGTGTGTGCGTGTGTGTGTGTGTGTATTTATATATATATATATATATATATATATGCTATATTGTCTGTATATGCTATATGCATACATCTATAGATATTTATGTCTATATATATATATATATATATATATATATATATATATATATATATTTACAGATATATATCCATAGATATAAAAGAGAATGTAAAAATACATATATGACCAAAGGCACCGTTAATGGGGGTGAGGAGTCCCAAGCTACATACGTCTTGTAAGTATTGATATCACCTCCTCCCCAAAGCAAAACAGATCTGCCCTGCAATACAATACCAACTGTTGCAAATCCCATACTCAGGACCTGACACAACATGGGCGCAAGACATTAACAGTAATCCATCCCACCTGGATGATTTCAGGATGGTATCAATAGCATATCGTGCAGTACAGTCTGGCTACCATAGGGAATGTACAATGTGGAAGCAATACACATTCCAAAGATACATACACACACACACACACACACATATATGCAGATACATATATATATATATATATATATATATATATATATATATATATATATGCATATATATATATATATATATATATATATATATATATATATATATGTAACTACACATACACACACAGAGATATGTATAGGAAGATACATATTTAGTGGGTGTACACCATACTGAACAGCCAATATTCCTACAGTTGCCACCTTATCAAATGGACAGTGTATGAGTCTCCCATACAAAAGCAGCAAAAAATACATTTTCTGTGGCAAACTGCATCCAGTATGAACCACAAAACCAGACAAAGAAAAAAAGGATAGCAGAAGTGCTCACTTAAATTCTCTTCACTTTATTTTCAACGACAGCAAAGCTTTCAGGTTTCCCCTTCTTCAGTGCTAACATAACAAATCAATTATCCATTCAAATAAATAGTAGCAGCAATAAAACATGTGACAAAGCCCATCCAATGTAAAATAAACTAAAAGCAATAATTAGTTAAAACACAATTAACACAAGTATTTCAATTATATAGTTAATGCAACTTTTGTTGCTTTTTGCATAGAACTGGTTTAATACTTATCGCATTATTAATGCCAGGATATATGTCTGCTTGCAGCCTTGTAATCCAAGCATATTCTATATTTTCAAGCATGTTATTAACATCACCTCCTCTTATACTCTTATATACTAACTTAATCACCCTAAATTTAAAAATACGGTCACTACCTTTCTCATTTACATGCATAGCCAGTGCATTAGTGGGTATATTTCTTCTGATATCAGATCTATGCTCAATTATATGATCTTTCAACCTTCTGGTACTTTTTCCCACATAAAAACAGGAACATTTTTGGCACACGGCTATGTATACAATCTGTGCTGTATTACAATTTGCATAACATTCAAATTTATTAATGTTTTTTGTCAGTGGATGCACAAATTTAGTTTCAGTAATAATATTAGCACAACAACTGCAATTTGTACAAGGATAAGTACCTTGTCTATGTGACTCATTCCTGATTTTTCCTAAATGTAGTTTTTTATAGCACAGCCTCTGTTTCAAATTCCTTTCATTTTTATAGGCAAAAAAGGGGGATTCCCCAATAACATGCTTCAGTTCCGGCATGGACATTAAAACATTCCATTTTCTATGTATTATAGCTTCCACTTCCTTAGACTTAGTATTAGAATTCATTATATATTTAAATTTATTAGCACCTCTCCCACTGTCAGTCCTTACATTAGACCTATTACTAAAATAGGGGGTCAGGCTGGTCTGCTTTCATCCCTAACTTCATCTGCTATACTATTTAAATCAAAACTATCATAGCCTCTATCAGTAAATTCACTCATCATTACTTCCATCTGACTTTGGAAGGTACATTCTGTTGTATTTAGTCTGATGACTCTACTCAGCTGACTTTTCACAATCCCCCTAAAAACATGGGGGGGCACGCATACTATGCCGATGTGTGTATCTATTAGCATGCACCTCCTTTCTATGGACACTCGTATGTAAGCCATTTTCATCTCTCATCAGGTTGATATCTAGATAAGCGATTGATTGGTTTGAATAAGATAGCTTAAACTTCAAGAAACTAATGGTGTTGTCCAAATATGCAATGAATGCTAACAACTCATTAACATTCCCTCTCCAAATCAGGAAGCAGTCATCGACATAGACTAATGTAACGACTGACAGTGGGAGAGGTGCTAATAAATGGAATGATGGCAGGAATGCAACATGACATAATCACAGGCCACTACATAACAACCACTTACTGCATGTCATATGGACAAAGCCTGCTATGTTGGTGGTGGACAGAGGCCGTAACACAGGCCCATATGTGAAATATTGTTGTCATACACTGAATAAGTTGGTGATGTTACAGGATAGTCTGCAACATACCCTTAGTCAGCAATATAAAGTCAGAAACACAAATGGATGGAACCATGTACTGATAGCACTCAAAACACACACTGCCAGTGATATATCTGACACAAGACCTGTGTGGTGGACAGACAAAACATAACAGACACACCTCTGGCCATCATGTGGATAGGCCCACAGTTGATAGCTATGCATACAGACTGCATTTCATGTTAAACTAGTATGTACACACAAACCCTGTAACACTGGCACTATACAATGCATATAACAACACTGCTGGCACTCGATCTGTTGTTCTGGAACCTTATACAAATATGTAGCTGGCCTGAGTCTGCAAGTCCTCTTGTAAGAGGTATTGCTACCTGTTGTCTGTAACACTGCTGTCCACACACAGGAAGCATGTCCACCATACAGGAAAGGTAAAGGGACCACACCCACATGATGCAGGGATTTATAGAAGTGGGTTGCCATGACAGTGGTAATTGGAAGTACTACACAGCATGCGGCATACAGGTAGCAAGTGGATGACACTGACTGGTGCAGAGGCCATCACCTGATCATGTGCATCACCTACAAAATCCATGCTGCAATCTATTCAAAGCAGCTCAATCCATTTACTGGAGAAAGAACGAGAGAGAGAGAGAGAGAGAGAGAGAGTGAAAGAAAGGTAAAGGCAAAGCCAAAGGCAAAGCAAAAACAACAATGAAAAAAACTCCAAAGGCACAACACGACAAATGGAGCTGACCTGATGAAAACCTTTTTATTTACACAAAGAGCACAGAACAATGGCCAGTAAGTGCTTTCATGTTTCTCTGAATGCTTCTTCAGACTTAAAAAGTACTCCTTCTATAGTACATTAATATAAAGGCAGGTTTAGTCAGCTTGCACCAATCAAAATAATTCCATTACATTGTTAGTTAGTGCAGTAATCAAAAATCAATTAAATCATCTCTGCCTAGTAATGCTTACAATACTAAGGAATGTAGTGTGTTATCACAAAACAATGCATATAGAAAGCATATGCAAATGTGTGTGCAATAAAAACAACATATATATATATATATATATATATATATATATATATATATATATACACTAACTAATAAAATGTATATAGAAAATATATATAACAAGATACAACCATTGACATATAAAATATGGGCATTCATATAAATGTCCTACATCTATGGTAATGAAATTTTACTGACATTATGAATGTTAATTCATAATGTCAGTAAAATTTCATTACCATAAAAATCCACTATTCCATATAAAAACTACTATTCCATAAAAACTTCATACTCGTGTATATATAAAAACATGTATTCATACTTGTGTACCAAGGTAATAAATAGGGGTCTGCCCATTAAACGTGACTAGTGAGTAATGGGTCTATCTTTAAGAAAGGATTTCAGTGAAAACCTATCATTTAGGCCGTGTAACCTATCTGCTTGCAACCTCAGGATCCATCTAGCTTCCTGCTTCTCAGTATGGTTCCTGATATCACCTAACCTCGCTGTTTTGTACATTAATTCCATCACCATAAACCAAAACATGTGTGTTGTATCTGTATGCATTACATGTCTTGCAAGAGCATTACTCTCTTCTTCTCTACTGATGGCTAAATGTGTTCCCTCACATGCTCTCTCAGCATTCTATTGGTTTTACCAACATAAAAGCAACTACATTTCTGACATACAGCTAGATACACAAGATCCCTTGTCTTACAGTCTGCATATATCTTAAATGAAAATACATGACCTGTGTCAGGGTGAACAAATTCCTTGCTCCCAGACATGAAACTGCAATGGTTGCATGACCTACATGGAAATGTCCCTACTCTGACATATCTGGTCCTATCCCTTCCAGTCTTCTCATAGCATACTATCCTTATCAATGACTGAGTATTCCTGTATGTAAGATTTGGTGTATTCCCTGCTGCTTCTCTGACTTTACTGTCCAAAGTGAGTATGTGCTGATTATTGTGAATGATCTCCTTAATCTTTCTACTATTGTTTGTGTAGGGTATCACTATCCTATTGATATTGCCATTACATCTGGTTCAAATTGGTCACTGTACAAAATCTCTCTCTATTCCTCTTAATGTATGATTTACCTGTGGTGACCCTTCTGGTCACAATCTCATCATGAATATCATCAATTTCATACCAATGGTACCCTCTCTCCTTAAATTCATTCTCTAAACTGTCTAACCTGAGCTGAAACACAGAATCTTTACTGGTGAGCCTGGAGGCCCTTAGGGCCTGACCTTTAACTATATTTTGATAGATGTGTGGAGGGTGCATGCTTGTGCGATATAACAATGCATTCTTTCTACAAGTCTTCCTAAACATCTCTGTCTTTATCGTTTCATCTTGTTTACATGCTAACACATCTAGAAATTCTATCTCTTTCTTGGACCAATTCCCTGTAAAAGAGAGAAAAGTGTTAGTGCCATTTATATACTCTATGAAACTTTACACTAGCCTCATCACCCCTCCAAACCAAAAAAGCATCATCTACAAAGCATTAATAGTATTTCATCTCAGTTGTATACTGTGTATTCTGCATCACATAGGTATCCTCCCAATACGCCATTAACAAATTGGCATAAGAATTGGTGCATGGAGTCTCCATCGCTACACCTTTCAATTGTGAAAAATAGTTGTCATCATATATAAAGACATTGTTTTTCAAGATAACATCCATGAGCATTGCACATCTAATGATCAAATCTGTTGGCATATTTTTCTCTATCAGGAACAACCTCATATATTCAACACCTGTTTCATTTGGTATACTAGTAAACAATGAGGTGACATCTAAAGTAACTAACAAATCTGAGGATATATTACCTCCTGTTGTCACATACTCTGTCAGAGTTTCCAAGAAATGCTGAGTATCTCTAATCACTGTTGTTGTCGCATTGACTACCTGTCTTAATTGCTTCTCAACATAAATAGATACAGATTCTGTTAGCCATCCTTTACTCAAGACAATGGGTCTCATAGCAGGATTTAGCAAGCATTTGTGTACCTTAGGTAGTCCCCTTATAACTGGAATCACAGGTTTCTTGATCAAAAATACTTATACAGCTCAAAATCTATAACATTTCATATAAACATATCATATAATGTGCTATGTACGTCTTTTATAATCCTATCTAACTGTGTGTGTGCGTCTTTCGGCTTTTCCCGGTTAGGGGTCGCCACAGCGGAACTCCGGTCCGCTAATGATTGGCAGTAGAGTTTTACATGCTGGCTTGCCAACCTTTGCCCATTCCGTCACACACAGTAGACGCTTTAACTGAGAATCGAACGGCAGACGCCTAACGCTACCGCAGCACCACCACCGCAGTCTTATCTAACTGTACAGCATTCAAATTCTAATAGGACCCTTACTCTCCCAATAAATCACTCGTTTTACTTGCATAAACATTTCTATCCATTAGAACAATAGCTCCACCTTTATTGGCGGGTCTAATAACAATTCCTTCATTGTCTTGAAGAGTCTTGAGTGCTTCTCTGTCCCTGACATTCAAATTGTAAAAAACATCTTTCCTATCAGCTCTGCCTCTCTCCAGTAAGTTCAGTAAATCCCTCTCACAAGAGTAACACCTCTAACAAGGGATGTAACTGGGGTGTAAAAGTGGATGGTTTTCTAACACTTGTAGTTACATTACTCACATTATCACCATATAACATGTTTAAGCTAACTTTCCTCTTGAATAATTTAATGTCCAGCATAAGTTCAGTACAATCAATGCTCCTGGCTGGGATAAATGAAAGTCCTTTATTTGAAAGTTCCCTTTCTGTTTCATTTAGAACATAACTGGAAAGATTAATCACTAAGTCCAACTCACCAGTCGCAATATCTTTTTCTGGGACTCCAGCCTCTCTTCCAATGACTTGCATTTCCTCATCCTCGATTGAGGGCTCCATGCTTGCATCTGAAATGCTCGGAAGGGCAACGGAAAAGAACAAAAAGGAGTTGTAATATCTGACATTGTCGCCATCTCATTTATCGGTTTCTTCTTTCTGCGAACATCCTGGACAATGGAAATGTCTCTATTTTCACCTTGTGAGCCTTCTCCTGTACTTTCTGTAGACACAAAAGCACATCCGTTCACATCATTGCTGTCCTCTCTCTCACTGACATTGGGTGTATCAGCTGACGTAGTAGGAGGTGAGGTTGCTGCTCATGATTGGTTGATGTTTGTGGGTTGGCCAGAATCTCTGCCTCTCATTGGTTCCCATGGCCACGAGAAGACATTCCCCTTTTGGAAGTCCAAAAAGTCTATCTCGAGTTTCTTCTTTTTTGCCTGCATTAATTTGTTTTCAAGTAGTGCTAAGTGTGTACTTAGTTCTAACAAAAAAATCATTAATTTTGATCACTAAGAGGGCAGTCGCTAGTTCTTGCTAGTTGCTTCATCCAAAAGCCCTCTCTCAATGTTCATATACTGCTCAATGAGCAAACGCCTATAACCACAGCTTGTTTCAATATTCAGTTGTTGCCATTTAATTAGCAACTCTGGATATGTGTTGCCGAAAGTGGGCATCTTTAAAATTCGCAGACAACTAGGTACTAACTTAAAGCAGAGGCAAGCCGCCATGTGCTTCATCTGCCATTGTGTATGTTTAGGCTTATCCAGAGTATTTTCCAGCATCCTGGTAAGTTGTATCACATTTATATTGTGCACAGTGTTATTACCTTGATCGGTGTTAGCTGTTAATTCAGTCCTGGTCAATTTCAATAATGGATTAGTCTCTGCTTTCAAAAGTCTTAAAAAAGACATATCCTCTTTCTGTTTTGAGTTTTCTCCCAAAGTGGAGTTCAATAGATTAAACCCTGAGGAAATGGACTCTCCTGTCATGTTCCTTAGCTGAAATCCAATACAGAAACAGTCAAGGCAAGCAGAACACAGCTCTGGATAAAGTGCCACTGATAAGCAAAAGAACAAATCCAAAGAAAAAAACTCCAGAGGCAGACCATGACAAATGGAGCCAACCTGATGAAAACCTTTTTATTCATACAAAGAGCACAGAACAATGCCCAGTAAGCGCTTTCACACTTCTCTGAATGCTTTTTCAGACTTGAAAAGTACTCCTTCTATAGTACATCAATATAAAGGCAGGTTTAACCAGCTTGCACCAATCAAAATCATCCTGTTACATCATTAATTAGTGCAGTAATCAAAAATCAATTAAATCATCTCTGCCTAGTAAAGCTTACAATATTGAAGAATGCAGTGTCATCACATAACAATGCATATAGAAAGCAGATGCAAATGTGTGCATGCAATAAAAAAAAAATATATATATATATATATATATATATATATATATATATATATATATATATCTACACTAACTAATAAAATGTGCATAGAATATATATATAACAAGAGTACAACCACTGACATAAATTGACACATTGACAAAAGAAAAAAAAACAATACAAAAAAAAAATCAAGCAAACTATCCAAAACAGACATCATTCACACAATAGGTATGTGAAGTATATATGCATGTAATTGACTGTAGCACTTGGTCCATAATAATGGGATAGATGATGTGGAATGATTTATATGTGCCATCAGGTGTTATTGTTGCAATGATATCCAGCTGAACAACTGCTATGGACAATAGTGTCTGTCCCTGTTGGTAGTGGGCCATACCCGTCAACTGTGCAGAACAGCACTGACTGGCAAGATGTAAGCCATCTTAGTGTGTGTTGTGTAATGGAAAACATGTATATTACTGTGGCCAATAGCTGGTGGTGG
>NC_056725.1:941094660-941097160 GCF_019279795.1 Protopterus annectens | reverse complement strand
TAATTGTCAAACATCTCTAAAAAGGCTGAAGGTGGGGAGGGGGTGTTATCATGACACACCAGTGCACTGCAGCAGGGATCCTAAGGATGCTACAAATGTCTCTATCTGCACACAGTCAGGGTCAGGAGCTGCGGCAGATGTAACCCTGCCTCCACAGCAATAGTGACAGCAGTGTAAATACTCCAAGGGATGTGCACATGAGTTGACTTGCAATCATGCAGAGTTGGGGGTCATGTGTAGGGCAGACTGACCATATACTGGCAAATGCAGATGGCCCATGCTAGTATACCCCTGCCAGGAATAGTGACTGCTGTAGTACACATAACAGTAGGTGCAACAAACTGTCATGATAAGGGCATGCACACATATGCACCCATGAAGTGTATGCATCTCAGTCAGCATCAGCTCAACTAACACATTTGTTAGACACTGCATTTGATTGTACAGGACATTTGTCACATATCAGGCTCATGTAATGTTAACATATGCAGTGATGTGGTCCCATGGCATATCAAAGAAGAGGGTGTCATATCAATAAGGTTGTGTACACTCCCCATAGCCATGGTAAGGTTTGACGGTTGTCAGTATAATAGTATTGTATTGGTCATACATGCACCACTGATGTTGACATCTGTAAATCAGACATCAAGCATTCACAAATGACATCTATCCACATATCATCCCAGGTATGTGTCGGACAAACACATAGGGGCTGTGAGCATTACAGCAGACATAACTGACACAGTATTACACATTCAGCAATGGTGTGTTAACCTGTGAGGTACGGTGCACAGTACATGGCAGGGTGCAGAATAGGTGCACAGCAATACTGTGTACATGATTGCAGTGTTTTCCAGGAGAAGGGGGATTACCTACTAACACAGCCCATGCATCACGCACATGTATACTGTTGCTAGCATGGATTGACTGTAGCTACACTGCATGCTGTTTAGTACCATATGTTATGCATGCTGACAGATGGGTAATGGAAGGTCTGTGTGTACTATCTTTGTGCAAGGTCACCTGTAGGTGTGTGTGGGGTGATGGGGTGGGGGGTATTTTGTCTGAAAGTGCAATCTGGTGGAGTGGAGGGGGGTTGATGCATGTAGGATGTGTGTGTGCATATGTCTGTGTTTGCGTGGGTGTCCGTGTATGCACATGTGTGATTGTGGGGTTGTTCATACGTCAGTACTTCCCTTTGGAAGCATGCAGTAGATGGACATTGACTGACACATGAGACACCAGAAATACTTGTCTGATATGTAGTCTCAGGACAGCTGATAGTAAAATAATGTCTGTAGCATGGAATATGCATTGGGAGGGAAACTAGACACCATGTATACTGTTAAAATTGCATTCAGCAGAAAGGTGAAAGACTACCCACATATGCAGCACTACAGATGCATTGGGGAATTACTAGACAACACTAGGGAGTGTATTCATATATTACTTTTGTCCACATAATAAGTTGGTTGAGCAACAGATCTTGCATCTACTGAGCAACAGTTATATATGATACTCCAGTGCATGGCATTATTAAGTGACTGTAGTAGCCCCTAACATATGGGGGCCATGCTGATGATGTCCGGACATACCCAGGGAGAACACTGAATGACAGCTATGAGTCTTTGTAAAACCTACTCCAATCAAGTCAAAGAGGTAATGGAGTAACAGATCATGTTTTGTGATCACTTGTCTAGGCAACTAGAAGAATGATATGTTAATGATTGGTATTAATGAGTGTACATTTCCAAGTGTGATGCAGGATGGAGAATGTATGTGAATAAACTTGGGACAGTCTGTAAACTCAGGGACAGGTAGGTATTATGGTGGAATGTCAGGCTGTGTGTGTGTGTGTGTGTGTGTGTGTGTGTGTGTGTGTGTGTGTGTGTGTGTGTGTGTGTGTGTGTGTGTGTGTGTGTGTGTGTGTGTGTGTGTATATGTGTGTACTGTTATGCAATCCCATACAGGTCTTAAAGTGCATTTTTTGCTTTCCCCTCACAGGTGGCAAGGTGGGTCAGGGTCCCTTCTGCATGCAGTCTGATGCTGATGTCCATACAGACACTGAAAATGATGACAAGTGTATTGAGACACAGGCGGGGTTTTCAGAGGCCAAAACTGCACCATTGTTTGGCATCCCCCTGTTATCCACCCCATCCCTGCACACAGTCCCAGTGCTTATAGATACCCCATCACCAGTGGCCATAGCAAAGGGACAGTTGGTGGTTGGTGGCAGTGCACAGGACAGTGTGGTATCTATGGCTGCTGTGTCTGGACACAGCAGGCATAGCCAGATGTCCAGCAGGGCACCACATAGCCAGATGTACCGGGGTGCTCATGGGAGGGCCGCTGGTCATTGTGCCCCTGGCAGAAGTGCCACAACTGGTACCACCAGACTCATGTTTCACGCTGTCATGGGGGCACAGGCACATATGGAACTGCATACCAGACAGGGTCTGAGGCTGCAGAGGGCTGCTTTCTCATCTGTAAGTGACAACAT